>NW_027522746.1:0-81731 GCF_052094955.1 Ictidomys tridecemlineatus
AATGGCGAGAATCACTTTCATGGAAAGGGCCTGCCAAGCTTCCAAAAAACTACGAGTTGCCTGAAATCTCAGCACACACTTTTTCACCCAATCTTGATGAAACTTTCAGGTAATGATCAGTACACCAATCCCACTTGGATTGCCAAATTTCGTTCTTCTACGTTAAACCGTTCATTGGCAGTAACCGGTTTCATTTTGAGGTTTCACTCTGTTTTCTCCTATAGGGATACATATATTTGGAACTCTAAATCAAACACGGTTTGTGCTAGCTCTTTGAAACTTGACACAATAAAGCAGTTTCAAGTTCTATCTCTATGGTTTGTTTGCTGTTGATGTAGCCCTAAGCAGAGACTGGCGAGAATCACTTTCATGGAAACTGCCTGCCAAGCTTCCAAAAAACTACGAGTTGCCTGAAATCTCAGCACACACTTTTTCACCCAATCTTGATGAAACTTTCAGGTAATGATCAGTACACCAAACCCACTTGGCTCGCCAAATTTCGTTCTTCTAGGTTAAACCGTTCGTTGGCAGTAACCGGTTTCATTTTGAGGTTTCACTCTGTTTTCTCCTATAGGGATACATGTATTTGGAACTCTAAATCAAACACGGTTTGTGCTAGCTCTTTGAAACTTGACACAATAAAGCAGTTTCAAGTTCTATCTCTATGGTTTGTTTGCTGTTGATGTAGCCCTAAGCAGAGACTGGCGAGAATCACTTTCATGGAAAGGGCCTGCCAAGCTTCCAAAAAACTACGAGTTGCCTGAAATCTCAGCACACACTTTTTCACCCAATCTTGATGAAACTTTCAGGTAATGATCAGTACACCAATCTTACTTGGCTCGCCAAATTTCGTTCTTCTAGGTTAAACCGTTCGTTGGCAGTAACCGGTTTCATTTAGAGGTTTCACTCTGTTTTCTCCTATATGGATACATGTATTTGGAACTCTAAATCAAACACGGTTTGTGCTAGCTCTTTGAAACTTGACACAATAAAGCAGTTTCAAGTTCTATCTCTATGGTTTGTTTGCTGTTGATGTAGCCCTAAGCAGAGACTGGCGAGAATCACTTTCATGGAAACTGCCTGCCAAGCTTCCAAAAAACTACGAGTTGCCTAAAATCTCAGCAAACACTTTTTCACCCAATCTTGATGATACTTTCAGGTAATGATCAGTACACCAATCCCACTTGGCTCGCCAAATTTCGTTCTTCTAGGTTAAACCGTTCGTTGGCAGTAACCGGTTTCATTTTGAGGTTTCACTCTGTTTTCTACTATAGGGATACATGTATTTGGAACTCTAAATCAAACACGGTTTGTGCTAGCTCTTTGAAACTTGACACAATAAAGCAGTTTCCAGTTCTATCTCTATGGTTTGTTTGCTGTTGATGTAGCCCTAAGCAGAGACTGCCGAGAATCACTTTCATGGAAAGGGCCTGCCAAGCTTCCAAAAAACTACGAGTTGCCTGAAATCTCAGCAAACACTTTTTCACCCAATTTTGATGAAACTTTCAGGTAATGATCAGTACACCAATCCCACTTGGCTCGCCAAATTTCGTTCTTCTAGGTTAAACTGTTCGTTGGCAGTAACAGGTTTCATTTGAGTATTCACTCTGTTTTCTCCTATAGGGATACATGTATTTGGAACTCTAAATCAAACACGGTTTGTGCTAGCTCTTTGAAACTTGACACAATAAAGCAGTTTCAAGTTCTATCTCTATGGTTTGTTTGCTGTTGATGTAGCCCTAAGCAGAGACTGGCGAGAATCACTTTCAGGGAAAGGGCCTGCCAAGCTTCCAAAAAACTACGAATTGCCTTAAATCTCAGCACACACTTTTTCACCCAATCTTGATTATACTTTCAGGTAATGATCAGTACACCAATCCCACTTGGTCGCCAAATTTCGTTCTTCTAGGTTAAACCGTTCGTTGGCAGTAACCGGTTTCATTTTGAGGTTTCACTCTGTTTTCTCCTATAGGGATACATGTATTTGGAACTCTAAATCAAACACGGTTTGTGCTAGCTCTTTGAAACTTGACACAATAAAGCAGTTTCAAGTTCTATCTCTCTGGTTTGTTTGCTGTTGATGTAGCCCTAAGCAGAGACTGCCGAGAATCACTTTCATGGAAAGGGCCTGCCAAGCTTCCAAAAAACTACGAGTTTCCTGAAATCTCAGCAAACACTTTTTCACCCAATCTTGATGAAACTTTCAGGTAATGATCAGTACACCAATCTTACTTGGCTCGCCAAATTTCGTTCTTCTAGGTTAAACCGTTCGATGGCAGTAACCGGTTTCATTTTGAGGTTTCACTCTGTTTTCTCCTATAGGGATACATGTATTTGGAACTCTAAATCAAACACGGTTTGTGCTAGCTTTTTGAAACTTGACACAATAAAGCAGTTTCAAGTTCTATCTCTCTGGTTTGTTTGCTGTTGATGTAGCCCTAAGCAGAGAATGGCGAGAATCACTTTCATGGAAAGGGCCTGCCAAGCTTCCAAAAAACTAGGAGTTTCCTGAAATCTCAGCACACACTTGTTCACCCAATCTTGATGAAACTTTCAGGTAATGATCAGTACACCAATCCCACTTGGCTCGCCAAATTTCGTTCTTCTAGGTTAAACCGTTCGTTGGCAGTAACCGGTTTCATTTTGAGGTTTCACTCTGTTTTCTCCTATAGGGATACATGTATTTGGAACTCTAAATCAAACACGGTTTGTGCTAGCTCTTTGAAACTTGACACAATAAAGCAGTTTCAAGTTCTATCTCTATGGTTTGTTTGCTGTTGATGTAACCCTAAGCAGAGACTGGCGAGAATCACTTTCATGGAAAGGGCCTGCCAAGCTTCCAAAAAACTACGAGTTGCCTGAAATCTCAGCACACACTTTTTCACCCAATCTTGATGAAACTTTCAGGTAATGATCAGTACACCAATCTTACTTGGCTCGCCAAATTTCGTTCTTCTAGGTTAAACCGTTCGTTGGCAGTAACCGGTTTCATTTAGAGGTTTCACTCTGTTTTCTCCAATAGGGATACATGTATTTGGAACTCTAAATCAAACACGGTTTGTGCTAGCTCTTTGAAACTTGACACAATAAAGCAGTTTCAAGTTCTATCTCTATGGTTTGTTTGCTGTTGATGTACCCCTAAGCAGAGACTGGCGAGAATCACTTTCATGGAAAGGGCCTGCCAAGCTTCCAAAAAACTAGGAGTTGCCTGAAATCTCAGCAAACACTTTTTCACCCAATCTTGATTAAACTTTCAGGTAATGATGAGTACACCAATCCCACTTGGCTCGCCAAATTTCGTTCCTCTAGGTTAAACCGTTCGTTGGCAGTAACCGGTTTCATTTTGAGGTTTCACTCTGTTTTCTCTTTAGGGATACATGTATTTGGAACTCTAAATCAAACACGGTTTGTGCTAGCTCTTTGAAACTTGACACAATAAAGCAGTTTCAAGTTCTATCTCTATGGTTTGTTTGCTGTTGATGTAGCCCTAAGCAGAGACTGCCGAGAATCACTTTCATGGAAAGGGCCTGCCAAGCTTCCAAAAAACTACGAGTTTCCTGAAATCTCAGCAAACACTTTTTCACCCAATCTTGATGAAACTTTCAGGTAATGATGAGTACACCAATCCCACTTGGCTCGCCAAATTTCGTTCTTCTATGTTAAACCGTTCGATGGCAGTAACCGGTTTCATTTTGAGGTTTCACTCTGTTTTCTCCTATAGGGATACATGTATTTGGAACTCTAAATCAAACACGGTTTGTGCTAGCTTTTTGAAACTTGACACAATAAAGCAGTTTCAAGTTCTATCTCTCTGGTTTGTTTGCTGTTGATGTAGCCCTAAGCAGAGAATGGCGAGAATCACTTTCATGGAAAGGGCCTGCCAAGCTTCCAAAAAACTAGTAGTTTCCTGAAATCTCAGCACACACTTTTTCACCCAATCTTGATGAAACTTTCAGGTAATGATCAGTACACCAATCCCACTTGGCTCGCCAAATTTCGTTCTTCTAGGTTAAACCGTTCGTTGGCAGTAACCGGTTTCATTTTGAGGTTTCACTCTGTTTTCTCCTATAGGGATACATGTATTTGGAACTCTAAATCAAACACGGTTTGTGCTAGCTCTTTGAAACTTGACACAATAAAGCAGTTTCAAGTTCTATCTCTATGGTTTGTTTGCTGTTGATGTAGCCCTAAGCAGAGACTGGCGAGAATCACTTTCATGGAAAGGGCCTGCCAAGCTTCCAAAAAACTACGAGTTGCCTGAAATCTCAGCACACACTTTTTCCACCCAATCTTGATGAAACTTTCAGGTAATGATCAGTACACCAATCTTACTTGGCTCGCCAAATTTCGTTCTTCTAGGTTAAACCGTTCGTTGGCAGTAACCGGTTTCATTTAGAGGTTTCACTCTGTTTTCTCCAATAGGGATACATGTATTTGGAACTCTAAATCAAACACGGTTTGTGCTAGCTCTTTGAAACTTGACACAATAAAGCAGTTTCAAGTTCTATCTCTATGGTTTGTTTGCTGTTGATGTAGCCCTAAGCAGAGACTGCCGAGAATCACTTTCATGGAAAGGGCCTGCCAAGCTTCCAAAAAAACTACGAGTTGCCTAAAATCTCAGCAAACACTTTTTCACCCAATCTTGATGATACTTTCAGGTAATGATCAGTACACCAATCCCACTTGGCTCGCCAAATTTCGTTCTTCTAGGTTAAACCGTTCGTTGGCAGTAACCGGTTTCATTTTGGGGTTTCACTCTGTTTTCTCCTATAGGGATACATGTATTTGGAACTCTAAATCAAACACGGTTTGTGCTAGCTCTTTGAAAACTTGACACAATAAAGCAGTTTCCAGTTCTATCTCTATGGTTTGTTTGCTGTTGATGTAGCCCTAAGCAGAGACTGGCGAGAATCACTTTCATGGAAAGGGCCTGCCAAGCTTCCAAAAAACTACGAGTTTCCTGAAATCTCAGCAAACACTTTTTCACCCAATTTTGATGAAACTTTCAGGTAATGATCAGTACACCAATCCCACTTGGCTCGCCAAATTTCGTTCTTCTAGGGTTAAACTGTTCGTTGGCAGTAACCGGTTTCATTTTGAGTATTCACTCTGTTTTCTCCTATAGGGATACATGTATTTGGAACTCTAAATCAAACACGGTTTGTGCTAGCTCTTTGAAACTTGACACAATAAAGCAGTTTCAAGTTCTATCTCTATGCTTTGTTTGCTGTTGATGTAGCCCTAAGCAGAGACTGGCGAGAATCACTTTCATGGAAAGGGCCTGCCAAGCTTCCAAAAAACTACGAGTTGCCTGAAATCTCAGCAAACACTTTTTCACCCAATCTTGATGAAACTTTCAGGTAATGATCAGTACACCAATCCCACTTGGGTCTCCAAATTTCGTTCTTCTAGGTTAAACCGTTCGTTGGCAGTAACCGGTTTCATTTAGAGGTTTCACTCTGTTTTCTCCTATAGGGATACATGTATTTGAAACTCTAAATCAAACACTGTTTGTGCTAGCTCTTTGAAACTTGACACAATAAAGCAGTTTCAAGTTCTATCTCTATGGTTTGTTTGCTGTTGATGTAGCCCTAAGCAGAGACTGGCGAGAATCACTTTCATGGAAAGGGCCTGCCAAGCTTCCAAAAAACTACGAGTTGCCTGAAATCTCGGCACACACTTTTTCACCCAATCTTGATGAAACTTTCAGGTAATGATCAGTACACCAATCCCACTTGGGTCGCCAAATTTCGTTCTTCTCGGTTAAACCGTTCGTTGGCAGTAACCGTTTTCATTTTTAGGTTTCACTCTGTTTTCTCCTATTGGGATACATGTATTTGAAACTCTAAATCAAACACGGTTTGTGCTAGCTCTTTGAAACTTGACACAATAAAGCAGTTTCAAGTTCTATCTCTATGGTTTGTTTGCTGTTGTGTAGCCCTAAGCAGAGACTGGCGAGAATCACTTTCATGGAAAGGGCCTTCCAAGCTTCCAAAAAACTACGAGTTTCCTGAAATCTCAGCAAACACTTTTTCACCCAATCTTGATGAAACTTTCAGGTAATGATCAGTACACCAATCCCACTTGGCTCGCCAAATTTCGTTCTTCTAGGTTAAACCGTTCGTTGGCAGTATCCGGTTTCATTTTGAGGTTTCACTCTGTTTTCTCATATAGGGATACATGTATTTGGAACTCTAAATCAAACACGGTTTGTGGTAGCTCTTTGAAACTTGACACAATAAAGCAGTTTCAAGTTCTATCTCTATGGGTTTGTTTGCTGTTGATGTAGCCCTAAGCAGAGACTGGCGAGAATCACTTTCATGGAAAGGGCCTGCCAAGCTTCCAAAAAACTACGAGTTTCCTGAAATCTCAGCAAACACTTTTTCACCCAATCTTGATGAAACTTTCAGGTAATGATCAGTACACCAATCCCACTTGGCTCGCCAAATTTCGTTCTTCTAGGTTAAACCGTTCGTTGGCAGTAACCGGTTTCATTTTGAGGTTTCACTCTGTTTTCTCCTATAGGGATACATGTATTTGGAACTCTAAATCAAACACGGTTTGTGCTAGCTTTTTGAAACTTGACACAATAAAGCAGTTTCAAGTTCTATCTCTCTGGTTTGTTTGCTGTTGATGTAGCCCTAAGCCGAGAATGGCGAGAATCACTTTCATGGAAAGGGCCTGCCAAGCTTCCAAAAAACTAGTAGTTTCCTGAAATCTCAGCACACACTTTTTCACCCAATCTTGATGAAACTTTCAGGTAATGATCAGTACACCAATCCCACTTGGCTCGCCAAATTTCGTTCTTCTAGGTTAAACCGTTCGTTGGCAGTAACCGGTTTCATTTTTGAGGTTTCACTCTGTTTTCTCCTATAGGGATACATGTATTTGGAACTCTAAATCAAACACGGTTTGTGCTAGCTCTTTGAAACTTGACACAATAAAGCAGTTTCAAGTTCTATCTCTATGGTTTGTTTGCTGTTGATGTAACCCTAAGCAGAGACTGGCGAGAATCACTTTCATGGAAAGGGCCTGCCAAGCTTCCAAAAAACTACGAGTTGCCTGAAATCTCAGCAAACACTTTTTCACCCAATCTTGATGAAACTTTCAGGTAATGATCAGTACACCAATCTTACTTGGCTCGCCAAATTTCGTTCTTCTAGGTTAAACCGTTCGTTGTCAGTAACCCGTTTCATTTAGAGGTTTCACTCTGTTTTCTCCAATAGGGATACATGTATTTGGAACTCTAAATCAAACACGGTTTGTGCTAGCTCTTTGAAACTTGACACAATAAAGCAGTTTCAAGTTCTATCTCTATGGTTTGTTTGCTGTTGATGTAGCCCTAAGCAGAGACTGGCGAGAATCACTTTCATGGAAAGGGCCTGCCAAGCTTCCAAAAAACTACGAGTTGCCTGAAATCTCAGCAAAACCTTTTTCACCCAATCTTGATTAAACTTTCAGGTAATGATCAGTACACCAATCCCACTTGGCTCGCCAAATTTCGTTCCTCTAGGTTAAACCGTTCGTTGGCAGTAACCGGTTTCATTTTGAGGTTTCACTCTGTTTTCTCTTTAGGGATACATGTATTTGGAACTCTAAATCAAACACGGTTTGTGCTAGCTCTTTGAAACTTGACACAATAAAGCAGTTTCAAGATCTATCTCTATGGTTTGTTTGCTGTTGATGTAGCCCTAAGCAGAGACTGGCGAGAATCACTTTCATGGAAAGGGCCTTCCAAGCTTCCAAAAAACTACGAGTTTCCTGAAATCTCAGCAAACACTTTTTCACCCAATCTTGATGAAACTTTCAGGTAATGATCAGTACACCAATCCCACTTGGCTCGCCAAATTTCGTTCTTCTAGGTTAAACCGTTCGTTGGCAGTAATCGGTTTCATTTTGAGGTTTCACTCTGTTTTCTCCTATAGGGATACATGTATTTGGAACTCTAAATCAAACACGGTTTGTGGTAGCTCTTTGAAACTTGACACAATAAAGCAGTTTCAAGTTCTATCTCTATGGTTTGTTTGCTGTTGATGTAGCCCTAAGCAGAGACTGGCGAGAATCACTTTCATGGAAAGGGCCTGCCAAGATTCCAAAAAACTACGAGTTTCCTGAAATCTCAGCACACACTTTTTCACCCAATCTTGATGAAACTTTCAGGTAATGATCAGTACACCAATCCCACTTGGCTCGCCAAATTTCGTTCTTCTCAGGTTAAACCGTTCATTGGCAGTAACCGGTTTCATTTTGAGGTTTCACTCTGTTTTCTCCTATAGGGATGCATGTATTTGGAACTCTAAATCAAACACGGTTTGTGCTAGCTCTTTGAAACTTGACACAATAAAGCAGTTTCAAGTTCTATCTCTATGGTTTGTTTGCTGTTGATGTAGCCCTAAGCAGAGACTGGCGAGAATCACTTTCATGGAAACTGCCTGCCAAGCTTCCAAAAAACTACGAGTTGCCTGAAATCTCAGCACACACTTTTTCACCCAATCTTGATGAAACTTTCAGGTAATGATCAGTACACCAATCCCACTTGGCTCGCCAAATTTCGTTCTTCTAGGTTAAACCGTTCGTTGGCAGTAACCGGTTTCATTTTGAGGTTTCACTGTGTTTTCTCCTATAGGGATACATGTATTTGGAACTCTAAATCAAACACGGTTTGTGCTAGCTCTTTGAAACTTGACACAATAAAGCAGTTTCAAGTTCTATCTCTATGGTTTGTTTGCTGTTGATGTAGCCCTAAGCAGAGACTGGCGAGAATCACTTTCATGGAAAGGGCCTGCCAAGCTTCCAAAAAACTACGAGTTGCCTGAAATCTCAGCACACACTTTTTCACCCAATCTTGATGAAACTTTCAGGTAATGATCAGTACACCAATCTTACTTGGCTCGCCAAATTTCTTTCTTCTAGGTTAAACCGTTCGTTGGCAGTAACTGGTTTCATTTAGAGGTTTCACTGTGTTTTCTCCTATAGGGATACATGTATTTGGAACTCTAAATCAAACACGGTTTGTGGTAGCTCTTTGAAACTTGACACAATAAAGCAGTTTCAAGTTCTATCTCTATGGTTTGTTTGCTGTTGATGTAGCCCTAAGCAGAGACTGCCGAGAATCACTTTCATGGAAAGGGCCTGCCAAGCTTCCAAAAAACTACGAGTTGCCTAAAATCTCAGCAAACACTTTTTCACCCAATCTTGATGATACTTTCAGGTAATGATCAGTACACCAATCCCACTTGGCTCGCCAAATTTCGTTCTTCTAGGTTAAACCGTTCGTTGGCAGTAACCGGTTTCATTTTGAGGTTTCACTGTGTTTTCTCCTATAGGGATACATGTATTTGGAACTCTAAATCAAACACGGTTTGTGCTAGCTCTTTGAAACTTGACACAATAAAGCAGTTTCCAGTTCTATCTCTATGGTTTGTTTGCTGTTGATGTAGGCCTAAGCAGAGACTGCCGAGAATCACTTTCATGGAAAGGGCCTGCCAAGCTTCCAAAAATCTACGAGTTGCCTGAAATCTCAGCAAACACTTTTTCACCAAATTTTGATGAAACTTTCAGGTAATGATCAGTACACCAATCCCACTTGGCTCGCCAAATTTCGTTGCTCTAGGTTAAACCGTTCGTTGGCAGTAACCGGTTTCATTTTGAGGTTTCACTATGTTTTCTCTTTAGGGATACATGTATTTGGAACTCTAAATCAAACACGGTTTGTCCTAGCTCTTTGAAACTTGACACAATAAAGCAGTTTCAAGTTCTATCTCTATGCTTTGTTTGCTGTTGATGTAGCCCTAAGCAGAGACTGGCGAGAATCACTTTCATGGAAAGGGCCTGCCAAGCTTCCAAAAAACTACGAGTTGCCTGAAATCTCAGCACACACTTTTTCACCCAATCTTGATGAAACTTTCAGGTAATGATCAGTACACCAATCCCACTTGGGTCTCCAAATTTCGTTCTTCTAGGTTAAACCGTTCGTTGGCAGTAACCGGTTTCATTTAGAGGTTTCACTCTGTTTTCTCCTATAGGGATACATGTATTTGAAACTCTAAATCAAACACTGTTTGTGCTAGCTCTTTGAAACTTGACACAATAAAGCAGTTTCAAGTTCTATCTCTATGGTTTGTTTGCTGTTGATGTAGCCCTAAGCAGAGACTGGCGAGAATCACTTTCATGGAAAGGGCCTGCCAAGCTTCCAAAAAACTACGAGTTGCCTGAAATCTCGGCACACACTTTTTCACCCAATCTTGATGAAACTTTCAGGTAATGATCAGTACACCAATCCCACTTGGGTCGCCAAATTTCGTTCTTCTCGGTTAAACCGTTCGTTGGCAGTATCCGGTTTCATTTTGAGGTTTCACTCTGTTTTCTCCTATAGGGATACATGTATTTGGAACTCTAAATCAAACACGGTTTGTGGTAGCTCTTTGAAACTTGACACAATAAAGCAGTTTCAAGTTCTATCTCTATGGTTTGTTTGCTGTTGATGTAGCCCTAAGCAGAGACTGGCGAGAAATACTTTCATGGAAAGGGCCTGCCAAGCTTCCAAAAAACTACGAGTTGCCTGATTTCTCAGCAAACACTTTTTCACCCAATCTTGATGAAACTTTCAGGTAATGATCAGTACACCAATCCCACTTGGCTCGCCAAATTTCGTTCTTCTAGGTTAAACCGTTCGTTGGCAGTAACCGGTTTCATTTTGAGGTTCACTCTGTTTTCTCCTATAGGGATACATGTATTTGGAACTCTAAATCAAACACGGTTTGTGCTAGCTTTTTGAAACTTGACACAATAAAGCAGTTTCAAGTTCTATCTCTCTGGTTTGTTTGCTGTTGATGTAGCCCTAAGCAGAGAATGGCGAGAATCACTTTCATGGAAAGGGCCTGCCAAGCTTCCAAAAAACTAGGACTTGCCTGAAATCTCAGCACACACTTTTTCACCCAATCTTGATGAAACTTTCAGGTAATGATCAGTACACCAATCCCACTTGGCTCGCCAAATTTCGTTCTTCTAGGTTAAACCGTTCGTTGGCAGTAACCGGTTTCATTTTGAGGTTTCACTCTGTTTTCTCCTATAGGGATACATGTATTTGGAACTCTAAATCAAACACGGTTTGTGCTAGCTCTTTGAAACTTGACACAATAAAGCAGTTTCAAGTTCTATCTCTATGGTTTGTTTGCTGTTGATGTAACCCTAAGCAGAGACTGGCGAGAATCACTTTCATGGAAAGGGCCTGCCAAGCTTCCAAAAAACTACGAGTTGCCTGAAATCTCAGCAAACACTTTTTCACCCAATCTTGATGAAACTTTCAGGTAATGATCAGTACACCAATCTTACTTGGCTCGCCAAATTTCGTTCTTCTAGGTTAAACCGTTCGTTGTCAGTAACCCGTTTCATTTAGAGGTTTCACTCTGTTTTCTCCAATAGGGATACATGTATTTGGAACTCTAAATCAAACACGGTTTGTGCTAGCTCTTTGAAACTTGACACAATAAAGCAGTTTCAAGTTCTATCTCTATGGTTTGTTTGCTGTTGATGTAGCCCTAAGCAGAGACTGGCGAGAATCACTTTCATGGAAAGGGCCTGCCAAGCTTCCAAAAAACTACGAGTTGCCTGAAATCTCAGCAAACACTTTTTCACCCAATCTTGATTAAACTTTCAGGTAATGATCAGTACACCAATCCCACTTGGCTCGCCAAATTTCGTTCCTCTAGGTTAAACCGTTCGTTGGCAGTAACCGGTTTCATTTTGAGGTTTCACTCTGTTTTCTCTTTAGGGATACATGTATTTGGAACTCTAAATCAAACACGGTTTGTGCTAGCTCTTTGAAACTTGACACAATAAAGCAGTTTCAAGATCTATCTCTATGGTTTGTTTGCTGTTGATGTAGCCCTAAGCAGAGACTGGCGAGAATCACTTTCATGGAAAGGGCCTTCCAAGCTTCCAAAAAAACTACGAGTTTCCTGAAATCTCAGCAAACACTTTTTCACCCAATCTTGATGAAACTTTCAGGTAATGATCAGTACACCAATCCCACTTGGCTCGCCAAATTTCGTTCTTCTAGGTTAAACCGTTCGTTGGCAGTAATCGGTTTCATTTTGAGGTTTCACTCTGTTTTCTCCTATAGGGATACATGTATTTGGAACTCTAAATCAAACACGGTTTGTGGTAGCTCTTTGAAACTTGACACAATAAAGCAGTTTCAAGTTCTATCTCTATGGTTTGTTTGCTGTTGATGTAGCCCTAAGCAGAGACTGGCGAGAATCACTTTCATGGAAAGGGCCTGCCAAGATTCCAAAAAACTACGAGTTTCCTGAAATCTCAGCACACACTTTTTCACCCAATCTTGATGAAACTTTCAGGGTAATGATCAGTACACCAATCCCACTTGGCTCGCCAAATTTCGTTCTTCTAGGTTAAACCGTTCATTGGCAGTAACCGGTTTCATTTTGAGGTTTCACTCTGTTTTCTCCTATAGGGATGCATGTATTTGGAACTCTAAATCAAACACGGTTTGTGCTAGCTCTTTGAAACTTGACACAATAAAGCAGTTTCAAGTTCTATCTCTATGGTTTGTTTGCTGTTGATGTAGCCCTAAGCAGAGACTGGCGAGAATCACTTTCATGGAAACTGCCTGCCAAGCTTCCAAAAAACTACGAGTTGCCTGAAATCTCAGCACACACTTTTTCACCCAATCTTGATGAAACTTTCAGGTAATGATCAGTACACCAATCCCACTTGGCTCGCCAAATTTCGTTCTTCTAGGGTTAAACCGTTCGTTGGCAGTAACCGGTTTCATTTTGAGGTTTCACTGTGTTTTCTCCTATAGGGATACAGGTATTTGGAACACTAAATCAAACACGGTTAATGGTAGCTCTTTGAAACTTGACACAATAAAGCAGTTGCAAGTTCTATCTCTCTGGTTTGTTTGCTGTTGATGTAGCCCTAAGCAGAGAATGGCGAGAATCACTTTCATGGAAAGGGCCTGCCAAGCTTCCAAAAAACTACGAGTTGCCTGAAATCTCAGCACACACTTTTTCACCCAATCTTGATGAAACTTTCAGGTAATGATCAGTACACCAATCCCACTTGGATTGCCAAATTTCGTTCTTCTACGTTAAACCCTTCATTGGCAGTAACCGGTTTCATTTTGAGGTTTCACTCTGTTTTCTCCTATAGGGATACATGTATTTGGAACTCTAAATCAAACACGGTTTGTGCTAGCTCTTTGAAACTTGACACAATAAAGCAGTTTCAAGTTCTATCTCTATGGTTTGTTTGCTGTTGATGTAGCCCTAAGCAGAGACTGGCGAGAATCACTTTCATGGAAACTGCCTGCCAAGCTTCCAAAAAACTACGAGTTGCCTGAAATCTCAGCACACACTTTTTCACCCAATCTTGATGAAACTTTCAGGTAATGATCAGTACACCAATCCCACTTGGCTCGCCAAATTTCGTTCTTCTAGGTTAAACCGTTCGTTGGCAGTAACCGGTTTCATTTTGAGGTTTCACTGTGTTTTCTCCTATAGGGATACATGTATTTGGAACTCTAAATCAAACACGGTTTGTGCTAGCTCTTTGAAACTTGACACAATAAAGCAGTTTCAAGTTCTATCTCTATGGTTTGTTTGCTGTTGATGTAGCCCTAAGCAGAGACTGGCGAGAATCACTTTCATGGAAAGGGCCTGCCAAGCTTCCAAAAAACTACGAGTTGCCTGAAATCTCAGCACACACTTTTTCACCCAATCTTGATGAAACTTTCAGGTAATGATCAGTACACCAATCCCACTTGGCTCGCCAAATTTCGTTCTTCTAGGTTAAACCGTTCGTTTGCAGTAAAGGTTTTCATTTTGAGGTTTCACTCTGTTTTCTCCTATAGGGATACATGTATTTGGAACTCTAAATCAAACACGGTTTGTGCTAGCTCTTTGAAACTTGACACAATAAAGCAGTTTCAAGTTCTATCTCTATGGTTTTGTTTGCTGTTGATGTAGCCCTAAGCAGAGACTGGCGAGAATCACTTTCATGGAAAGGGCCTGCCATGCTTCGAAAAAACTACGAGTTGCCTGAAATCTCAGCAAACACTTTTTCACCCAATCTTGATGAAACTTTCAGGTAATGATCAGTACACCAATCCCACTAGGCTCGCCAAATTTCGTTCTTCTAAGGTTAAACCGTTCGTTTGCAGTAAACGTTTTCATTTTGAGGTTTCACTCTGTTTTCTCCTATAGGGATACATGTATTTGGAACTCTAAATCAAATACGGTTTGTGCTAGCTCTTTGAAACTTGACACAATAAAGCAGTTTCAAGTTCTATCTCTATGGTTTGTTTGCTGTTGATGTAGCCCTAAGCAGAGACTGGCGAGAATCACTTTCATGGAAAGGGCCTGCCAAGCTTCCAAAAAACTACGAGTTGCCTGAAATCTCAGCACACACTTTTTCACCCAATCTTGATGAAACTTTCAGGTAATGATCAGTACACCAATCCCACTTGGGTCGCCAAATTTCGTTCTTCTAGGTTAAACCGTTCGTTGGCAGTAACCGGTTTCATTTAGAGGTTTCACTCTGTTTTCTCCTATAGGGATACATGTATTTGGAACTCTAAATCAAACACGGTTTGTGCTAGCTCTTTGAAACTTGACACAATAAAGCAGTTTCAAGTTCTATCTCTATGGTTTGTTTGCTGTTGATGTAGCCCTAAGCAGAGACTGGCAAGAATCACTTTCATGGAAAGGGCCTGCCAAGCTTCCAAAAAACTACGAGTTTCCTGAAATCTCAGCACACACTTTTTCACCCAATCTTGATGAAACTTTCAGGTAATGATCAGTACACCAATCCCACTTGGGTCGCCAAATTTCGTTCTTCTAGGTTAAACCGTTCGTTGGCAGTAATCGGTTTCATTTTGAGGTTTCACTCTGTTTTCTCCTATAGGGATACATGTATTTGGAACTCTAAATCAAACACGGTTTGTGGTAGCTCTTTGAAACTTGACACAATAAAGCAGTTTCAAGTTCTATCTCTATGGTTTGTTTGCTGTTGATGTAGCCCTAAGCAGAGACTGGCGAGAATCACTTTCATGGAAAGGGCCTGCCAAGCTTCCAAAAAACTACGAGTTGCCTGAAATCTCAGCACACACTTTTTCACCCAATCTTGATGAAACTTTCAGGTAATGATCAGTACACCAATCCCACTTGGGTCGCCAAATTTCGTTCTTCTAGGTTAAACCGTTCGTTGGCAGTAACCGGTTTCATTTAGAGGTTTCACTCTGTTTTCTCCTATAGGGATACATGTATTTGGAACTCTAAATCAAACACGGTTTGTGCTAGCTCTTTGAAACTTGACACAATAAAGCAGTTTCAAGTTCTATCTCTATGGTTTGTTTGCTGTTGATGTAGCCCTAAGCAGAGACTGGCAAGAATCACTTTCATGGAAAGGGCCTGCCAAGCTTCCAAAAAACTACGAGTTTCCTGAAATCTCAGCACACACTTTTTCACCCAATCTTGATGAAACTTTCAGGTAATGATCAGTACACCAATCCCACTTGGGTCGCCAAATTTCGTTCTTCTAGGTTAAACCGTTCGTTGGCAGTAATCGGTTTCATTTTGAGGTTTCACTCTGTTTTCTCCTATAGGGATACATGTATTTGGAACTCTAAATCAAACACGGTTTGTGGTAGCTCTTTGAAACTTGACACAATAAAGCAGTTTCAAGTTCTATCTCTATGGTTTGTTTGCTGTTGATGTAGCCCTAAGCAGAGACTGGCGAGAATCACTTTCATGGAAAGGGCCTGCCAAGGTTCCAAAAAACTACGAGTTTCCTGAAATCTCAGCAAACTTTTTTTCTCCCAATCTTGATGAAACTTTCAGGTAATGATCAGTACACCAATCCCACTTGGCTCGCCAAATTTCGTTCTTCTAGGTTAAACCGTTCGTTGGCAGTAACCGGTTTCATTTTGAGGTTTCACTCTGTTTTCTCCTATAGGGATACATGTATTTGGAACTCTAAATCAAACATGGTTTGTGCTAGCTTTTTGAAACTTGACACAATAAAGCAGTTTCAAGTTCAATCTCTCTGGTTTGTTTGCTGTTGATGTAGCCCTAAGCAGAGAATGGCGAGAATCACTTTCATGGAAAGGGCCTGCCAAGCTTCCAAAAAACTAGGAGTTGCCTGAAATCTCAGCACACACTTTTTCAACCAATCTTGATGAAACTTTCAGGTAATGATCAGTACACCAATCCCACTTGGCTCGCCAAATTTCGTTCTTCTAGGTTAAACCGTTCGTTGGCAGTAACCGGTTTCATTTTGAGGTTTCACTCTGTTTTCTCCTATAGGGATACATGTATTTGGAACTCTAAATCAAACACGGTTTGTGCTAGCTCTTTGAAACTTGACACAATAAAGCAGTTTCAAGTTCTATCTCTATGGTTTGTTTGCTGTTGATGTAGCCCTAAGCAGAGACTGGCGAGAATCACTTTCATGGAAAGGGCCTGCCATGCTTCGAAAAAACTACGAGTTGCCTGAAATCTCAGCAAACACTTTTTCACCCAATCTTGATGAAACTTTCAGGTAATGATCAGTACACCAATCCCACTAGGCTCGCCAAATTTCGTTCTTCTAGGTTAAACCGTTCGTTTGCAGTAAACGTTTTCATTTTGAGGTTTCACTCTGTTTTCTCCTATAGGGATACATGTATTTGGAACTCTAAATCAAATACGGTTTTTGCTAGCTCTTTGAAACTTGACACAATAAAGCAGTTTCAAGTTCTATCTCTATGGTTTGTTTGCTGTTGATGTAGCCCTAAGCAGAGACTGGCGAGAATCACTTTCATGGAAAGGGCCTGCCAAGCTTCCAAAAAACTACGAGTTGCCTGAAATCTCAGCACACACTTTTTCACCCAATCTTGATGAAACTTTCAGGTAATGATCAGTACACCAATCCCACTTGGGTCGCCAAATTTCGTTCTTCTAGGTTAAACCGTTCGTTGGCAGTAACCGGTTTCATTTAGAGGTTTCACTCTGTTTTCTCCTATAGGGATACATGTATTTGGAACTCTAAATCAAACACGGTTTGTGCTAGCTCTTTGAAACTTGACACAATAAAGCAGTTTCAAGTTCTATCTCTATGGTTTGTTTGCTGTTGATGTAGCCCTAAGCAGAGACTGGCAAGAATCACTTTCATGGAAAGGGCCTGCCAAGCTTCCAAAAAACTACGAGTTTCCTGAAATCTCAGCACACACTTTTTCACCCAATCTTGATGAAACTTTCAGGTAATGATCAGTACACCAATCCCACTTGGGTCGCCAAATTTCGTTCTTCTAGGTTAAACCGTTCGTTGGCAGTAATCGGTTTCATTTTGAGGTTTCACTCTGTTTTCTCCTATAGGGATACATGTATTTGGAACTCTAAATCAAACACGGTTTGTGGTAGCTCTTTGAAACTTGACACAATAAAGCAGTTTCAAGTTCTATCTCTATGGTTTGTTTGCTGTTGATGTAGCCCTAAGCAGAGACTGGCGAGAATCACTTTCATGGAAAGGGCCTGCCAAGCTTCCAAAAAACTACTAGTTGCCTGAAATCTCAGCACACACTTTTTCACCCAATCTTGATGAAACTTTCAGGTAATGATCAGTACACCAATCCCACTTGGGTCGCCAAATTTCGTTCTTCTAGGTTAAACCGTTCGTTGGCAGTAACCGGTTTCATTTAGAGGTTTCACTCTGTTTTCTCCTATAGGGATACATGTATTTGGAACTCTAAATCAAACACGGTTTGTGCTAGCTCTTTGAAACTTGACACAATAAAGCAGTTTCAAGTTCTATCTCTATGGTTTGTTTGCTGTTGATGTAGCCCTAAGCAGAGACTGGCAAGAATCACTTTCATGGAAAGGGCCTGCCAAGCTTCCAAAAAACTACGAGTTTCCTGAAATCTCAGCACACACTTTTTCACCCAATCTTGATGAAACTTTCAGGTAATGATCAGTACACCAATCCCACTTGGGTCGCCAAATTTTGTTCTTCTAGGTTAAACCGTTCGTTGGCAGTAATCGGTTTCATTTTGAGGTTTCACTCTGTTTTCTCCTATAGGGATACATGTATTTGGAACTCTAAATCAAACACGGTTTGTGGTAGCTCTTTGAAACTTGACACAATAAAGCAGTTTCAAGTTCTATCTCTATGGTTTGTTTGCTGTTGATGTAGCCCTAAGCAGAGACTGGCGAGAATCACTTTCATGGAAAGGGCCTGCCAAGGTTCCAAAAAACTACGAGTTTCCTGAAATCTCAGCAAACTTTTTTTCTCCCAATCTTGATGAAACTTTCAGGTAATGATCAGTACACCAATCCCACTTGGCTCGCCAAATTTCGTTCTTCTAGGTTAAACCGTTCGTTGGCAGTAACCGGTTTCATTTTGAGGTTTCACTCTGTTTTCTCCTATAGGGATACATGTATTTGGAACTCTAAATCAAACATGGTTTGTGCTAGCTTTTTGAAACTTGACACAATAAAGCAGTTTCAAGTTCAATCTCTCTGGTTTGTTTGCTGTTGATGTAGCCCTAAGCAGAGAATGGCGAGAATCACTTTCATGGAAAGGGCCTGCCAAGCTTCCAAAAAACTAGGAGTTGCCTGAAATCTCAGCACACACTTTTTCAACCAATCTTGATGAAACTTTCAGGTAATGATCAGTACACCAATCCCACTTGGCTCGCCAAATTTCGTTCTTCTAGGTTAAACCGTTCGTTGGCAGTAACCGGTTTCATTTTGAGGTTTCACTCTGTTTTCTCCTATAGGGATACATGTATTTGGAACTCTAAATCAAACACGGTTTGTGCTAGCTCTTTGAAACTTGACACAATAAAGCAGTTTCAAGTTCTATCTCTATGGTTTGTTTGCTGTTGATGTAGCCCTAAGCAGAGACTGGCGAGAATCACTTTCATGGAAAGGGCCTGCCATGCTTCGAAAAAACTACGAGTTGCCTGAAATCTCAGCAAACACTTTTTCACCCAATCTTGATGAAACTTTCAGGTAATGATCAGTACACCAATCCCACTAGGCTCGCCAAATTTCGTTCTTCTAGGTTAAACCGTTCGTTTGCAGTAAACGTTTTCATTTTGAGGTTTCACTCTGTTTTCTCCTATAGGGATACATGTATTTGGAACTCTAAATCAAATACGGTTTGTGCTAGCTCTTTGAAACTTGACACAATAAAGCAGTTTCAAGTTCTATCTCTATGGTTTGTTTGCTGTTGATGTAGCCCTAAGCAGAGACTGGCGAGAATCACTTTCATGGAAAGGGCCTGCCAAGCTTCCAAAAAACTACGAGTTGCCTGAAATCTCAGCACACACTTTTTCACCCAATCTTGATGAAACTTTCAGGTAATGATCAGTACACCAATCCCACTTGGGTCGCCAAATTTCGTTCTTCTAGGTTAAACCGTTCGTTGGCAGTAACCGGTTTCATTTAGAGGTTTCACTCTGTTTTCTCCTATAGGGATACATGTATTTGGAACTCTAAATCAAACACGGTTTGTGCTAGCTCTTTGAAACTTGACACAATAAAGCAGTTTCAAGTTCTATCTCTATGGTTTGTTTGCTGTTGATGTAGCCCTAAGCAGAGACTGGCAAGAATCACTTTCATGGAAAGGGCCTGCCAAGCTTCCAAAAAACTACGAGTTTCCTGAAATCTCAGCACACACTTTTTCACCCAATCTTGATGAAACTTTCAGGTAATGATCAGTACACCAATCCCACTTGGGTCGCCAAATTTCGTTCTTCTAGGTTAAACCGTTCGTTGGCAGTAATCGGTTTCATTTTGAGGTTTCACTCTGTTTTCTCCTATAGGGATACATGTATTTGGAACTCTAAATCAAACACGGTTTGTGGTAGCTCTTTGAAACTTGACACAATAAAGCAGTTTCAAGTTCTATCTCTATGGTTTGTTTGCTGTTGATGTAGCCCTAAGCAGAGACTGGCGAGAATCACTTTCATGGAAAGGGCCTGCCAAGGTTCCAAAAAACTACGAGTTTCCTGAAATCTCAGCAAACTTTTTTTCTCCCAATCTTGATGAAACTTTCAGGTAATGATCAGTACACCAATCCCACTTGGCTCGCCAAATTTCGTTCTTCTAGGTTAAACCGTTCGTTGGCAGTAACCGGTTTCATTTTGAGGTTTCACTCTGTTTTCTCCTATAGGGATACATGTATTTGGAACTCTAAATCAAACATGGTTTGTGCTAGCTTTTTGAAACTTGACACAATAAAGCAGTTTCAAGTTCAATCTCTCTGGTTTGTTTGCTGTTGATGTAGCCCTAAGCAGAGAATGGCGAGAATCACTTTCATGGAAAGGGCCTGCCAAGCTTCCAAAAAACTAGGAGTTGCCTGAAATCTCAGCACACACTTTTTCAACCAATCTTGATGAAACTTTCAGGTAATGATCAGTACACCAATCCCACTTGGCTCGCCAAATTTCGTTCTTCTAGGTTAAACCGTTCGTTGGCAGTAACCGGTTTCATTTTGAGGTTTCACTCTGTTTTCTCCTATAGGGATACATGTATTTGGAACTCTAAATCAAACACGGTTTGTGCTAGCTCTTTGAAACTTGACACAATAAAGCAGTTTCAAGTTCTATCACTATGGTTTGTTTGCTGTTGATGTAACCCTAAGCAGAGACTGGCGAGAATCACTTTCATGGAAAGGGCCTGCCAAGCTTCCAAAAAACTACGAGTTGCCTGAAATCTCAGCACACACTTTTTCACCCAATCTTGATGAAACTTTCAGGTAATGATCAGTACACCAATCTTACTTGGCTCGCCAAATTTCGTTCTTCTAGGTTAAACCGTTCGTTGGCAGTAACCGGTTTCATTTAGAGGTTTCACTGTGTTTTCTCCTATAGGGATACATGTATTTGGAACTCTAAATCAAACA
Organism: Ictidomys tridecemlineatus; assembly: GCF_052094955.1. Taxonomy (NCBI): domain Eukaryota; kingdom Metazoa; phylum Chordata; class Mammalia; order Rodentia; family Sciuridae; genus Ictidomys; species Ictidomys tridecemlineatus. The sequence goes on from NW_027522746.1 coordinate 20,911, forward strand.
CGGTTTGTGCTAGCTCTTTGAAACTTGACACAATAAAGCAGTTTCAAGTTCTTTCTCTATGGTTTGTTTGCTGTTGATGTAGCCCTAAGCAGAGACTGCCGAGAATCACTTTCATGGAAAGGGCCTGCCAAGCTTCCAAAAAACTACGAGTTGCCTAAAATCTCAGCAAACACTTTTTCACCCAATCTTGATGATACTTTCAGGTAATGATCAGTACACCAATCCCACATGGCTCGAAAAATTTCGTTCTTGTAGGTTAAACCGTTCGTTGGCAGTAACCGGTTTCATTTTGAGGTTTCACTCTGTTTTCTCCTATAGGGATACATGTATTTGGAACTCTAAATCAAACACGGTTTGTGCTAGCTCTTTGAAACTTGACACAATAAAGCAGTTTCCAGTTCTATCTCTATGGTTTGTTTGCTGTTGATGTAGCCCTAAGCAGAGACTGCCGAGAATCACTTTCATGGAAAGGGCCTGCCAAGCTTCCAAAAAACTACGAGTTGCCTGAAATCTCAGCAAACACTTTTTCACCCAATTTTGATGAAACTTTCAGGTAATGATCAGTACACCAATCCCACTTGGCTCGCCAAATTTCGTTCTTCTAGGTTAAACTGTTCGTTGGCAGTAACCGGTTTCATTTTGAGTATTCACTCTGTTTTCTCCTATAGGGATACATGTATTTGGAACTCTAAATCAAACACGGTTTTTGATAGCTCTTTGAAACTTGACACAATAAAGCAGTTTCAAGTTCTATCTCTATGGTTTGTTTGCTGTTGATGTAGCCCTAAGCAGAGACTGGCGAGAATCACTTTCATGGAAAGGGCCTGCCAAGCTTCCAAAAAACTACGAGTTGCCTGAAATCTCAGCACACACTTTTTCACCCAATCTTGATGAAACTTTCAGGTAATGATCAGTACACCAATCCCACTTGGCTCGCCAAATTTCGTTCTTCTAGGTTAAACCGTTCGTTGGCAGTAACCGGTTTCATTTAGAGGTTTCACTCTGTTTTCTCCTATAGGGATACATGTATTTGGAACTCTAAATCAAACACGGTTTGTGCTAGCTCTTTGAAACTTGACACAATAAAGCAGTTTCAAGATCTATCTCTATGGTTTGTTTGCTGTTGATGTAGCCCTAAGCAGAGACTGGCGAGAATTACTTTCATGGAAAGGGCCTGCCAAGCTTCCAAAAAACTACGAGTTTCCTGAAATCTCAGCAAACACTTTTTCACCCAATCTTGATGAAACTTTCAGGTAATGATCAGTACACCAATCCCACTTGGCTCGCCAAATTTCGTTCTTCTAGGTTAAACCGTTCGTTGGCAGTAATCGGTTTCATTTTGAGGTTTCACTCTGTTTTCTCCTATACGGATACATGTATTTGGAACTCTAAATCAAACACGGTTTGTGGTAGCTCTTTGAAACTTGACACAATAAAGCAGTTTCAAGTTCTATCTCTATGGTTTGTTTGCTGTTGATGTAGCCCTAAGCAGAGACTGGCGAGAATCACTTTCATGGAAAGGGCCTGCCAAGCTTCCAAAAAACTACGAGTTTCCTGAAATCTCAGCACACACTTTTTCACCCAATCTTGATGAAACTTTCAGGTAATGATCAGTGCACCAATCCCACTTGGCTCGCCAAATTTCGTTCTTCTAGGTTAAACCGTTCGTTGGCAGTAACCGGTTTCATTTTGAGGTTTCACTCTGTTTTCTCCTATAGGCATACATGTATTTGGAACTCTAAATCAAACACGGTTTGTGCTAGCTCTTTGAAACTTGACACAATAAAGCAGTTTCAAGTTCTATCACTATGGTTTGTTTGCTGTTGATGTAACCCTAAGCAGAGACTGGCGAGAATCACTTTCATGGAAAGGGCCTGCCAAGCTTCCAAAAAACTACGAGTTGCCTGAAATCTCAGCACACACTTTTTCACCCAATCTTGATGAAACTTTCAGGTAATGATCAGTACACCAATCTTACTTGGCTCGCCAAATTTCGTTCTTCTAGGTTAAACCGTTCGTTGGCAGTAACCGGTTTCATTTAGAGGTTTCACTGTGTTTTCTCCTATAGGGATACATGTATTTGGAACTCTAAATCAAACACGGTTTGTGCTAGCTCTTTGAAACTTGACACAATAAAGCAGTTTCAAGTTCTTTCTCTATGGTTTGTTTTGCTGTTGATGTAGCCCTAAGCAGAGACTGCCGAGAATCACTTTCATGGAAAGGGCCTGCCAAGCTTCCAAAAAACTACGATTGCCTAAAATCTCAGCAAACACTTTTTCACCCAATCTTGATGATACTTTCAGGTAATGATCAGTACACCAATCCCCACTTGGCTCGAAAAATTTCGTTCTTGTAGGTTAAACCGTTCGTTGGCAGTAACCGGTTTCATTTTGAGGTTTCACTCTGTTTTCTCCTATAGGGATACATGTATTTGGAACTCTAAATCAAACACGGTTTGTGCTAGCTCTTTGAAACTTGACACAATAAAGCAGTTTCCAGTTCTATCTCTATGGTTTGTTTGCTGTTGATGTAGACCTAAGCAGAGACTGCCGAGAATCACTTTCATGGAAAGGGCCTGCCAAGCTTCCAAAAAACTACGAGTTGCCTGAAATCTCAGCAAACACTTTTTCACCCAATTTTGATGAAACTTTCAGGTAATGATCAGTACACCAATCCCACTTGGCTCGCCAAATTTCGTTCTTCTAGGTTAAACTGTTCGTTGGCAGTAACCGGTTTCATTTTGAGTATTCACTCTGTTTTCTCCTATAGGGATACATGTATTTGGAACTCTAAATCAAACACGGTTTTTGATAGCTCTTTGAAACTTGACACAATAAAGCAGTTTCAAGTTCTATCTCTATGGTTTGTTTGCTGTTGATGTAGCCCTAAGCAGAGACTGGCGAGAATCACTTTCATGGAAAGGGCCTGCCAAGCTTCCAAAAAACTACGAGTTGCCTGAAATCTCAGCACACACTTTTTCACCCAATCTTGATGAAACTTTCAGGTAATGATCAGTACACCAATCCCACTTGGGTCGCCAAATTTCGTTCTTCTAGGTTAAACCGTTCGTTGGCAGTAACCGGTTTCATTTAGAGGTTTCACTCTGTTTTCTCCTATAGGGATACATGTATTTGGAACTCTAAATCAAACACGGTTTGTGCTAGCTCTTTGAAACTTGACACAATAAAGCAGTTTCAAGATCTATCTCTATGGTTTGTTTGCTGTTGATGTAGCCCTAAGCAGAGACTGGCGAGAATTCCTTTCATGGAAAGGGCCTGCCAAGCTTCCAAAAAACTACGAGTTTCCCTGAAATCTCAGCAAACACTTTTTCACCCAATCTTGATGAAACTTTCAGGTAATGATCAGTACACCAATCCCACTTGGCTCGCCAAATTTCGTTCTTCTAGGTTAAACCGTTCGTTGGCAGTAATCGGTTTCATTTTGAGGTTTCACTCTGTTTTCTCCTATACGGATACATGTATTTGGAACTCTAAATCAAACACGGTTTGTGGTAGCTCTTTGAAACTTGACACAATAAAGCAGTTTCAAGTTCTATCTCTATGGTTTGTTTGCTGTTGATGTAGCCCTAAGCAGAGACTGGCGAGAATCACTTTCATGGAAAGGGCCTGCCAAGCTTCCAAAAAACTACGAGTTTCCTGAAATCTCAGCACACACTTTTTCACCCAATCTTGATGAAACTTTCAGGTAATGATCAGTGCACACCAATCCCACTTGGGCTCGCCAAATTTCGTTCTTCTCTAGGTTAAACCGTTCGTTGGCAGTAACCGGTTTCATTTTGAGGTTTCACTCTGTTTTCTCCTATAGGCATACATGTATTTGGAACTCTAAATCAAACACGGTTTGTGCTAGCTCTTTGAAACTTGACACAATGTTTCAAGTTCTATCTCTATGGTTTGTTTGCTGTTGATGTAACCCTAAGCAGAAACTGGCGAGAATCACTTTCATGGAAAGGGCCTGCCAAGCTTCCAAAAAACTACGAGTTGCCTGAAATCTCAGCACACACTTTTTCACCCAATCTTGATGAAACTTTCAGGTAATGATCAGTACACCAATCTTACTTGGCTCGCCAAATTTCGTTCTTCTAGGTTAAACCGTTCGTTGGCAGTAACCGGTTTCATTTTGAGGTTTCACTCTGTTTTCTCCTATAGAGATACATGTATTTGGAAGGTTAAATCAAACACGGTTTGTGCTAGCTCTTTGAAACTTGACACAATAAAGCAGTTTCAAGTTCTATCTCTATGGTTTGTTTGCTGTTGATGTAGCCCTAAGCAGAGACTGGCGAGAATCACTTTCATGGAAAGGGCCTGCCAAGCTTCCAAAAAACTACAAGTTGCCTGAAATCTCAGCAAACACTTTTTCACCCAATCTTGATGATACTTTCAGGTAATGATCAGTACACCAATCCCACTTGGCTCGCCAAATTTCGTTCTTCTAGGTTAAACCGTTCGTTGGCAGAAACCGGTTTCATTTTGAGGTTTCACTCTGTTTTCTCCTATAGGGATACATGTATTTGGAAGTCTAAATCAAACACGGTTTGTGCTAGCTCTTTGAAACTTGACACAATAAAGCAGTTTCAAGTTCTCTCTCTATGGTTTGTTTGCTGTTGATGTAGCCCTAAGCAGAGACTGGCGAGAATCACTTTCATGGAAAGGGCCTGCCAAGCTTCCAAAAAACTACGAGTTGCCTGAAATCTCAGCACACACTTTTTCACCCAATCTTGATGAAACTTTCAGGTAATGATCAGTACACCAATCCCACTTGGCTCGCCAAATTTCGTTCTTCTAGGTTAAACCGTTCGTTGGCAGTAACCGGTTTCATTTTGAGGTTTCACTGTGTTTTCTCCTATAGGGATACAGGTATTTGGAACACTAAATCAAACACGGTTTATGGTAGCTCTTTGAAACTTGACACAATAAAGCAGTTGCAAGTTCTATCTCTCTGGTTTGTGTGCTGTTGATGTAGCCCTAAGCAGAGAATGGCGAGAATCACTTTTATGGAAAGGGCCTGCCAAGCTTCCAAAAAACTACGAGTTGCCTGAAATCTCAGCACACACTTTTTCACCCAATCTTGATGAAACTTTCAGGTAATGATCAGTACACCAATCCCACTTGGATTGCCAAATTTCGTTCTTCTACGTTAAACCCTTCATTGGCAGTAACCGGTTTCATTTTGAGGTTTCACTCTGTTTTCTCCTATAGGGATACATGTATTTTGGAACTCTAAATCAAACACGGTTTGTGCTAGCTCTTTGAAACTTGACACAATAAAGCAGTTTCAAGTTCTATCTCTATGGTTTGTTTGCTATTGATGTAGCCCTAAGCAGACACTGGCGAGAATCACTTTCATGGAAACTGCCTGCCAAGCTTCCAAAAAACTACGAGTTGCCTGAAATCTCAGCACACACTTTTTCACCCAATCTTGATGAAACTTTCAGGTAATGATCAGTACACCAATCCCACTTGGCTCGCCAAATTTCGTTCTTCTAGGTTAAACCGTTCGTTGGCAGTAACCGGTTTCATTTTGAGGTTTCACTGTGTTTTCTCCGATAGGGATACATGTATTTGGAACTCTAAATCAAACACGGTTTGTGGTAGCTCTTTGAAACTTGACACAATAAAGAAGTTTCAAGTTCTATCTTTATGGTTTGTTTGCTGTTGATGTAGCCCTAAGCAGAGACTGGCGAGAATCACTTTCATGGAAAGGGCCTGCCAAGCTTCCAAAAAACTAGGAGTTGCCTGAAATCTCAGCACACACTTTTTCACCCAATCTTGATGAAACTTTCAGGTAATGATCAGTACACCAATCTTACTTGGCTCGCCAAATTTCGTTCTTCTAGGTTAAACCGTTCGTTGGCAGTAACCGGTTTCATTTAGAGGTTTCACTGTTTTTTCTCCTATAGGGATACATGTATTTGAAACTCTAAATCAAACACGGTTTGTGGTAGCTCTTTGAAACTTGACACAATAAAGCAGTTTCAAGTTCTATCTCTATGGTTTGTTTGCTGTTGATGTAGCCCTAAGCAGAGACTGCCGAGAATCACTTTCATGGAAAGGGCCTGCCAAGCTTCCAAAAAACTACGAGTTGCCTAAAATCTCAGCAATCACTTTTTCACCCAATCTTGATGATACTTTCAGGTAATGATCAGTACACCAATCCCACTTGGGTCGCCAAATTTCGTTCTTCTAGGTTAAACCGTTCGTTGGCAGTAACCGTTTTCATTTTTAGGTTTCACTCTGTTTTCTCCTATAGGGATACATGTATTTGGAACTCTAAATCAAACACGGTTTGTGCTAGCTCTTTGAAACTTGACACAATAAAGCAGTTTCAAGTTCTATCTCTATGGTTTGTTTGCTGTTGATGTAGCCCTAAGCAGAGACTGGCGAGAATCACTTTCATGGAAAGGGCCTTCCAAGCTTCCAAAAAACTACGAGTTTCCTGAAATCTCAGCAAACACTTTTTCACCCAATCTTGATGAAACTTTCAGGTAATGATCAGTACACCAATCCCACTTGGCTCGCCAAATTTCGTTCTTCTAGGTTAAACCGTTCGTTGGCAGTAATCGGTTTCATTTTGAGGTTTCACTATTTTTTCTCCTATAGGGATACATGTATTTGGAACTCTAAATCAAACACGGTTTGTGGTAGCTCTTTGAAACTTGACACAATAAAGCAGTTTAAAGTTCTATCTCTATGGTTTGCTTGCTGTTGATGTAGCCCTAAGCAGAGACTGGCGAGAATCACTTTCATGGAAAGGGCCTGCCAAGCTTCCAAAAAACTACGAGTTGCCTGAAATCTCAGCAAACACTTTTTCACCCAATCTTGATGATACTTTCAGGTAATGATCAGTACACCAATCCCACATGGCTCGCCAAATTTCGTTCTTCTAGGTTAAACCGTTCGTTGGCAGTAACCGGTTTCATTTTGAGGTTTCACTCTGTTTTCTCCAATAGGGATACATATATTTAGAACTATAAATCAAACACGGTTTGTGCTAGCTCTTTGAAACTTGACACAATAAAGCAGTTTCAAGTTCTATCTCTATGGTTTGTTTGCTGTTGATGTAGCCCTAAGCAGAGACTGGCGAGAATCACTTTCATGGAAAGGGCCTGCCAAGCTTCCAAAAAACTAGGAGTTGCCTGAAATCTCAGCAAACACTTTTTCACCCAATCTTGATGAAACTTTCAGGGAATGATCAGTACACCAATCCGAATTGGCTCGCCAAATTTCGTTCCTCTAGGTTAAACCGTTCGTTGGCAGTAACCGGTTTCATTTTGAGGTTTCACTCTGTTTTCTCTTTAGGGATACATGTATTTGGAACTCTAAATCAAACACGGTTTGTGCTAGCTCTTTGAAACTTGACACAATAAAGCAGTTTCAAGATCTATCTCTATGCTTTGTTTGCTGTTGATGTCGCCCTAAGCAGAAACTGGCGAGAATCACTTTCATGGAAAGGGCCTGCCAAGCTTCCAAAAAACTACGAGTTGCCTGAAATCTCAGCACACACTTTTTCACCCAATCTTGATGGAACTTTCAGGTAATGATCAGTACACCAATCCGACTTGCCTCGCCAAATTTCTTTCTTCTAGGTTAAACCGTTCATTGGCAGTAACCGGTTTCATTTTGAGGTTTCACTCTGTTTTCTCCTATAGAGATACATGTATTTGGAAGGTTAAATCAAACAAGGTTTGTGCTAGCTCTTTGAAACTTGACACAATAAAGCAGTTTCAAGTTCTATCTCTATGGTTTGTTTGCTGTTGATGTAGCCCTAAGCAGAGACTGGCGAGAATCACTTTCATGGAAAGGGCCTGCCAAGCTTCCAAAAAACTACGAGTTGCCTGAAATCTCAGCAAACACTTTTTCACCCAATCTTGATGATACTTTCAGGTAATGATCAGTACACCAATCCCACTTGGCTCGCCAAATTTCGTTCTTCTAGGTTAAACCGTTCGTTGGCAGAAACCGGTTTCATTTTGAGATTTCACTCTGTTTTCTCCTATAGGGATACATGTATTTGGAACTCTAAATCAAACACGGTTTGTGCTAGCTCTTTGAATCTTGACACAATAAAGCAGTTTCAAGTTCTATCTCTATGGTTTGTTTGCTGTTGATGTAGCCCTAAGCAGAGACTGGCGAGAATCACTTTCATGGAAAGGGCCTGCCAAGCTTCCAAAAAACTACGAGTTGCCTGAAATCTCAGCACACACTTTTTCACCCAATCTTGATGAAACTTTCAGGTAATGATCAGTACACCAATCCCACTTGGCTCGCCAAATTTCGTTCTTCTAGGTTAAACCGTTCGTTGGCAGTAACCGGTTTCATTTTGAGGTTTCACTCTGTTTTCTCCTATAGGGATACATGTATTTGGAACTCTAAATCAAACACGGTTTGTGCTAGCTCTTTGAAACTTGACACAATAAAGCAGTTTCAAGTTCTATCTCTATGGTTTGTTTGCTGTTGATGTAGCCCTAAGCAGAGACTTGCGAGAATCACTTTCATGGAAAGGGCCTGCCAAGCTTCCAAAAAACTACGAGTTGCCTGAAATCTCAGCAAACACTTTTTCACCCAATCTTGATGAAACTTTCAGGTAATGATCAGTACACCAATCCCACTTGGCTCGCCAAATTTCGTTCTTCTAGGTTAAACCGTTCGTTGGCAGGAACCGGTTTCATTTTGAGGTTTCACACTGTTTTCTCCTATAGGGATACATGTATTTGGAAGTCTAAATCAAACACGGTTTGTGCTAGCTCTTTGAAACTTGACACAATAAAGCAGTTTCAAGTTCTATCTCTATGGTTTGTATGCTGTTGATGTAGCCCTAAGCAGAGACTGGCGAGAATCACTTTCATGGAAAGGGCCTGCCAAGCTTCCAAAAAACTACGAGTTGCCTGAAATCTCAGCAAACACTTTTTCACCCAATCTTGATGAAACTTTCAGGTAATGATCAGTACACCAATCCCACTTGGCTCGCCAAATTTCGTTCCTCTAGGTTAAACCGTTCGTTGGCAGTAACCGGTTTCATTTTGAGGTTTCACTCTGTTTTCTCTTTAGGGATACATGTATTTGGAACTCTAAATCAAACACGGTTTGTGCTAGCTCTTTGAAACTTGACACAATAAAGCAGTTTCAAGTTCTATCTCTATGGTTTGTTTGCTGTTGATGTCGCCCTAAGCAGAAACTGGCGAGAATCACTTTCATGGAAAGGGCCTGCCAAGCTTCCAAAAAACTACCAGTTTCCTGAAATCTCAGCAAACACTTTTTCACCCAATCTTGATGGAACTTTCAGGGAATGATCAGTACACCAATCCGAATTGGCTCGCCAAATTTCTTTCTTCTAGGTTAAACCGTTCGTTGGCAGTAACCGGTTTCATTTTGAGGTTTCACTCTGTTTTCTCCTATAGAGATACATGTATTTGGAAGGCTAAATGAAAAACGGTTTGTGCTAGCTCTTTGAAACTTGACACAATAAAGCAGTTTCAAGTTCTATCTCTATGGTTTGCTTGCTGTTGATGTAGCCCTAAGCAGAGACTGGCGAGAATCACTTTCATGGAAAGGGCCTGCCAAGCTTCCAAAAAACTACGAGTTGCCTGAAATCTCAGCAAACACTTTTTCACCCAATCTTGATGATACTTTCAGGTAATGATCAGTACACCAATCCCACATGGCTCGCCAAATTTCGTTCTTCTAGGTTAAACCGTTCGTTGGCAGTAACCGGTTTCATTTTGAGGTTTCACTCTGTTTTCTCCAATAGGGATACATGTATTTGGAACTCTAAATCAAACACGGTTTGTGCTAGCTCTTTGAAACTTGACACAATAAAGCAGTTTCAAGTTCTATCTCTATGGTTTGTTTGCTGTTGATGTAGCCCTAAGCAGAGCCTGGCGAGAATCACTTTCATGGAAAGGGCCTGCCAAGCTTCCAAAAAACTAGGAGTTGCCTGAAATCTCAGCAAACACTTTTTCACCCAATCTTGATGAAACTTTCAGGTAATGATCAGTACACCAATCCCACTTGGCTCGCCAAATTTCGTTCCTCTAGGTTAAACCGTTCGTTGGCAGTAACCGGTTTCATTTTGAGGTTTCACTCTGTTTTCTCCTATAGGGATACATGTATTTGGAACTCTAAATCAAACACGGTTTGTGGTAGCTCTTTGAAACTTGACACAATAAAGCAGTTTCAAGTTCTATCACTATGGATTGTTTGCTGTTGATGTAGCCCTAAGCAGAGACTGGCGAGAATCACTTTCATGGAAAGGGCCTGCCAAGCTTCCAAAAAACTACGAGTTGCCTGAAATCTCAGCACACACTTTTTCACCCAATCTTCATGAAACTTTCAGGTAATAATCAGTACACCAATCCCACTTGGCTCACCAAATTTCGTTCTTCTAGGTTAAACCGTTCGTTGGCAGTAACCGGTTTCATTTTGAGGTTTCACTCTGTTTTCTCCTATAGGGATACATGTATTTGGAACTCTAAATCAAACACGGTTTGTGTTAGCTCTTTGAAACTTGACACAATAAAGCAGTTTCAAGTTCTATCTCTATGGTTTGTTTGCTGTTGATGTAGCCCTAAGCAGAGACTGGCGAGAATCACTTTCATGGAAAGGGCCTGCCAAGCTTCCAAAAAACTACGAGTTGCCTGAAATCTCAGCACACACTTTTTCACCCAATCTTGATGAAACTTTCAGGTAATGATCAGTACACCAGTCCCACTTGGCTCGCCAAATTTCGTTCTTCTAGGTAAAACCTTTCGTTGGCAGTAACCGGTTTCATTTTGAGGTTTCACTCTGTTTTCTCCTATAGGGATACATGTATTTGGAACTCTAAATCAAACACGGTTTGTGGTAGCTCTTTGAAACTTGACACAATAAAGCAGTTTCAAGTTCTATCTCTATGGTTTGTTTGCTGTTGATGTAGCCCTAAGCAGAGACTGGCGAGAATCACGTTCATGGAAACGGCCTGCCAAGCTTCCAAAAAACTAAGAGTTTCCTGTAATCTTGGCAAACACTTTTTTAACCAATATTGAAGATACTTTCAGGTAATGATCAGTACACGAATCCCACTAGGCTCGCCAAGTTTTGTTCTTCTAGGTTAAACCGTTCGTTGGCAGTAAACGTTTTCATTTTGAGGTTTCACTCTGTTTTCTCCTATAGGGATACATGTATTTGGAACTCTAAATCAAACACGGTTTGTGCTAGCTTTTTGAAACTTGACACAATAAAGCAGTTTCATGTTCTATCTCTATGGTTTGTTTGCTGTTGATGTAGCCCTAAGCAGAGAGTGGCGAGAATCACTTTCATGGAAAGGGCCTGCCAAGCTTCCAAAAATACGAGTTGCCTGAAATCTCAGCACACACTTTTTCACCCAATCTTCATGAAACTTTCAGGTAATGATCAGTACACCAATCCCACTTGGCTCGCCAAATTTCGTTCTTCTAGGTTAAACCGTTCGTTGGCAGTAACCGGTTTCATTTTGAGGTTTCACTGTGTTTTCTCCTATAGGGATACATGTATTTGGAACACTAAATCAAACACGGATTATGGTAGCTCTTTGAAACTTGACACAATAAAGCAGTTTCAAGTTCTATCTCTATGGTTTGTTTGCTGTTGATGTAGCCCTAAGCAGAGACTGGCGAGAATCACTTTCATGGAAACGGCCTGCCAAGCTTCCAAAAAACTACGAGTTGCCTGTAATCCGGCAAACACTTTTTCACCCAATCTTGATGATACTTTCAGTTAATGATCAGTACACGAATCCCACTACTCTCGCCAAATTTCGTTCTTCTAGTTTAAACCGTTCGTTTGCAGTAAACGTTTTCATTTTGAGGTTTCACTCTGTTTTCTCCTATAGGGATACATGTATTTGGAACTCTAAATCAAACACGGTTTGTGCTAGCTTTTTGAAACTTGACAAAATAAAGCAGTTCCATGTTCTATCTCTATGGTTTGTTTGTTGTTGATGTAGCCCTAAGCAGAGACTGGCGAGAATCACTTTCATGGAAAGGGCCTGCCAAGCTTTCAAAAAACTACGAGTTGCCTGAAATCTCAGCAAACACTTTTTCAACCAATCTTGATGAAACTTTCAGGTAATGATCAGTACACCAATCCCACTTGGCTCGCCAAATTTCGTTCTTCTAGGTTAAACCGTTCGTTGGCAGTAACCGGTTTCATTTTGATGTTTAACTCTGTTTTCTCCTATAGGGATACATGTATTTGGAACACTAAATCAAACACGGTTTGTGGTAGCTCTTTGAAACTTGACACAATAAAGCAGTTTCAAGTTCTATCTCTATGGTTTGTTTGCTGTTGATGTAGCCCTAAGCAGAGACTGGCGAGAATCACTTTCATGGAAAGGGCCTGCCAAGCTTCCAAAAAACTACGAGTTGCCTGAAATCTCAGCACACACTTTTTCACCCAATCTTGATGAAACTTTCAGGTACTGATCAGTACACCAATCCCACTTGGCTCGCCAAATTTCGTTCTTCTAGGTTAAACCGTTCGTTGGCAGTAACCGGTTTCATTTTGAGGTTTCACTGTGTTTTCTCCTATAGGGATACATGTATTTGGAACACTAAATCAAACACGGTTTATGGTAGCTCTTTGAAACTTGACACAATAAAGCAGTTTCAAGTTCTATCTCTATGGTTTGTTTGCTGTTGATGTAGCCCTAAGCAGAGACTGGCGAGAATCACTTTCATGGAAAGGGCCTGCCAAGCTTCCAAAAAACTACGAGTTGCCTGTAATCTTGGCAAACACTTTTTCACCCAATCTTGATGATACTTTCAGGTAATGATCAGTACACGAATCCCACTAGGCTCGCCAAATTTTGTTCTTCTAGGTTAAACCGTTCGTTTGCAGTAAACGTTTTCATTTTGAGGTTTCACTCTGTTTTCTCCTATAGGGATACATGTATTTGGAACTCTAAATCAAACACGGTTTGTGCTAGCTTTTTGAAACTTGACACAATAAAGCAGTTTCATGTTCTATCTCTATGGTTTGTTTGCTGTTGATGTAGCCCTAAGCAGAGACTGGCGAGAATCACTTTCATGGAAAGGGCCTGCCAAGCTTTCAAAAAACTACGAGTTGCCTGAAATCTCTGCAATCAGTTTTTCACCCAATCTTGATGAAACTTTCCGGTAATGATCAGTACACCAATCCCACTTGGCTCGCCAAATTTCGTTCTTCTAGGTTAAACCGTTCGTTGGCAGTAACCGGTTTCATTTTGAGGTTTCACTCTGTTTTCTCCTATAGAGATACATGTATTTGGAACTCTAAATCAAACACGGTTTGTGCTAGCTCTTTGAAACTTGACACAATAAAGCAGTTTCAAGTTCTATCTCTATGGTTTGTTTGCTGTTGATGTAGCCCTAAGCAGAGACTGGCGAGAATCACTTTCATGGAAAGGGCCTGCCAAGCTTCCAAAAAACTACGAGTTGCCTGAAATCTCAGCACACACTTTTTCACCCAATCTTCATGAAACTTTCAGGTAATGATCAGTACACCAATCCCACATGGCTCGCCAAATTTCGTTCTTCTAGGTTAAACCGTTCGTTGGCAGGAACCGGTTTCATTTTGAGGTTTCACTCTGTTTTCTCCTATAGGGATACATGTATTTGGAAGTCTAAATCAAACACGGTTTGTGGTAGCTCTTTGAAACTTGACACAATAAAGCAGTTTCAAGTTCTATCCCTATGGTTTGTTTGCTGTTGATGTAGCCCTAAGCAGAGACTGGCGAGAATCCCTTTCATGGAAAGGGCCTGCCAAGCTTCCAAAAAACTACGAGTTGCCTGAAATCTCAGCACACACTTTTTCACCCAATCTTGATGAAACTTTCAGGTAATGATCAGTACATCAATCCCACTTGGCTCACCAAATTTCGTTCTTCTAGGTTAAACCGTTCGTTGGCAGTAACCGGTTTCATTTTGAGGTTTCACTCTGTTTTCTCCTATAGGGGTACATGTATTTGGAACTCTAAATCAAACACGGTTTGTGTTAGCTCTTTGAAACTTGACACAATAAAGCAGTTTCAAGTTCTATCCCTATGGTTTGTTTGCTGTTGATGTAGCCCTAAGCAGAGACTGGCGAGAATCACTTTCATGGAAAGGGCCTGCCAAGCTTCCAAAAAACTACGAGTTACCTGAAATCTCAGTACACACTTTTTCACCCAATCTTGATGAATCTTTCAGGTAATGATCAGTACACCAATCCCACTTGGCTCGCCAAATTTCGTTCTTCTAGGTTAAACCGTTCGTTGGCAGTAACCGGTTTCATTTTGAGGTTTCACTCTGTTTTCTCCTATAGGGATACATGTATTTGGAACTCTAAATCAAACACGGTTTGTGCTAGCTCTTTGAAACTTGACACAATAAAGTAGTTTCAAGTTCTATCTCTATGGTTTGTTTGCTGTTGATGTAGCCCTAAGCAGAGACTTGCGAGAATCACTTTCATGGAAAGGGCCTGCCAAACTTCCAAAAAACTACGAGTTGCCTGAAATCTCAGCAAACACTTTTTCACCCAATCTTGATGAAACTTTCAGGTAATGATCACTACACCAATCCCACTTTCCTCGCCAAATTTCGTTCTTCTAGGTTAAACCTTTCGTTGGCAGTAACCGGTTTCATTTTGAGGTTTCACTCTGCTTTCTCCTATAGGGATCCATGTATTTGGAACTCTAAATCAAACATGGTTTGTGCTAGCTCTTTGAAACTTGACACAATAAAGCAGTTTCAAGTTCTATCTCTATGGTTTGTTTGCTGTTGATGTAGCCCTAAGCAGAGACTGCCGAGAATCACTTTCATGGAAAGGGCCTGCCAAGCTTTCAAAAAACTATGAGTTGCCTGAAATCTCAGCAAACACTTTTTCACCCAATCTTGATGAAACTTTCAGGTAATGATCAGTACACCAATCCCACTTGGCTCGCCAAATTTCGTTCTTCTAGGTTAAACCGTTCGTTGGCAGTAACCGGTTTCATTTTGATGTTTAACTCTGTTTTCTCCTATAGGGATACATGTATTTGGAACACTAAATCAAACACGGTTTGTGGTAGCTCTTTGAAACTTGACACAATAAAGCAGTTTCAAGTTCTATCTCTATGGTTTGTTTGCTGTTGATGTAGCCCTAAGCAGAGACTGGCGAGAATCACTTTCATGGAAAGGGCCTGCCAAGCTTCCAAAAAACTACGAGTTGCCTGAAATCTCAGCACACACTTTTGCACCCAATCTTGATGAAACTTTCAGGTAATGATCAGTACACCAATCCCACTTGGCTCGCCAAATTTCGTTCTTCTAGGTTAAACCATTCGTTGGCAGTAACCGGTTTCATTTTGAGGTTTCACTGTGTTTTCTCCTATAGGGATACATGTATTTGGAACACTAAATCAAACACGGATTATGGTAGCTCTTTGAAACTTGACACAATAAAGCAGTTTCAAGTTCTATCTCTATGGTTTGTTTGCTGTTGATGTAGCCCTAAGCAGACACTGGCGAGAATCACTTTCATGGAAACGGCCTGCCAAGCTTCCAAAAAACTACGAGTTGCCTGTAATCCGGCAAACACTTTTTCACCCAATCTTGATGATACTTTCAGTTAATGATCAGTACACGAATCCCAATAGGCTCGCCAAATTTCGTTCTTCTAGGTTAAACCATTCGTTTGCAGTAAACGTTTTCATTTTGAGGTTTCACTCTGTTTTCTCCTATAGGGATACATGTATTTGGAACTCTAAATCAAACACGGTTTGTGCTAGCTTTTTGAAACTTGACAAAATAAAGCAGTTCCATGTTCTATCTCTATGGTTTGTTTGTTGTTGATGTAGCCCTAAGCAGAGACTGGCGAGAATCACTTTCATGGAAAGGGCCTGCCAAGCTTTCAAAAAACTACGAGTTGCCTGAAATCTCTGCAAAGAGTTTTTCACCCAATCTTGATGAAACTTTCAGGTTATGATCAGTACACCAATCCCACTTGGCTCGCCAAATTTCGTTCTTCTAGGTTAAACCGTTCGTTGGCAGTAACCGGTTTCATTTTGAGGTTTCACTCTGTTTTCTCCTATAGGTATACATGTATTTGGAAGTCTAAATCAAACACGGTTTGTGCTAGCTCTTTGAAACTTGACACAATAAAGCAGTTTCAAGTTCTATCTCAATGGTTTGTTTGCTGTTGATGTAGCCCTAAGCAGACACTGGCGAGAATCACTTTCATGGAAAGGGCCTGCCAAGCTTCCAAAAAACTACGAGTTGCCTGAAATCTCAGCACACACTTTTTCACCCAATCTTCATGAAACTTTCAGGTAATGATCAGTACACCAATCCCACTTGGCTCGCCAAATTTCGTTCTTCTAGGTTAAACCGTTCGTTGGCAGTAACCGGTTTCATTTTGAGGTTTCACTCTGTTTTCTCCTATAGGGATACATGTATTTGGAACTCTAAATCAAACACGGTTTGTGCTAGCTCGTTGAAACTTGACACAATAAAGCAGTTTCAAGTTCTATCTCTATGGTTTGTTTGCTGTTGATGTAGCCCTAAGCAGAGACTGGGGAGAATCACTTTCATGGAAAGGGCCTGCCAAGCTTCCAAAAAACTACGAGTTGCCTGAAATCTCAGTACACACTTTTTCACCCAATCTTGTTGAAACTTTCAGGTAATGATCAGTACACCAATCCCACTTGGCTCGCCAAATTTCGTTCTTCTAGGTTAAACCGTTCGTTGGCAGTAACCGGTTTCATTTTGAGGTTTCACTCTGTTTTCTCCTATAGGGATACATGTATTTGGAACTCTAAATCAAACACGGTTTGTGCTAGCTCTTTGAAACTTGACACAATAAAGTAGTTTCAAGTTCTATCTCTATGGTTTGTTTGTTGTTGATGTAGCCCTAAGCAGAGACTTGCGAGAATCACTTTCATGGAAAGGGCCTGCCAAGCTTCCAAAAAACTACGAGTTGCCTGAAATCTCAGCAAACACTTTTTCACCCAATCTTGATGAAACTTTCAGGTAATGATCAGTACACCAATCCCACTTGGCTCGCCAAATTTCGTTCTTCTAGGTTAAACCGTTCTTTGGCAGTAACCGGTTTCATTTTGAGGTTTCACTCTGCTTTCTCCTATAGGGATACATGTATTTGGAAGTCTAAATCAAACACGGTTTGTGCTAGCTCTTAGAAAGTTGACACAATAAATCAGTTTCCAGTTCTCTCTCTATGGTTTGTTTGCTGTTGATGTAGCCCTAAGCAGAGACTGGCGAGAATCACTTTCATGGAAAGGGCCTGCCAAGCTTTCAAAAAACTACGAGTTGCCTGAAATCTCAGCAAACACTTTTTCACCCAATCTTGATGAAACTTTCAGGTAATGATCAGTACACCAATCCCACTTGGCTCGCCAAATTTCGTTCTTCTAGGTTAAACCGTTCGTTGGCAGTAACCGGTTTCATTTTGATGTTTAACTCTGTTTTCTCCTATAGGGATACATGTATTTGGAACACTAAATCAAACACGGTTTGTGGTAGCTTTTTGAAAATTGACACAATAAAGCAGTTTCAAGTTCTATCTCTATGGTTTATTTGCTGTTGATGTAGCCCTAAGCAGAGACTGGCGAGAATCACTTTCATGGAAAGGGCCTGCCAAGCTTCCAAAAAACTACGAGTTGCCTGAAATCTCAGCACACACTTTTTCACCCAATCTTGATGAAACTTTCAGGTAATGATCAGTACACCAATCCCACTTGGCTCGCCAAATTTCGTTCTTCTAGGTTAAACCATTCGTTGGCAGTAACCGGTTTCATTTTGAGGTTTCACTGTGTTTTCTCCTATAGGGATACATGTATTTGGAACACTAAATCAAACACGGATTATGGTAGCTCTTTGAAACTTGACACAATAAAGCAGTTTCAAGTTCTATCTCTATGGTTTGTTTGCTGTTGATGTAGCCCTAAGCAGAGACTGGCGAGAATCACTTTCATGGAACGGGCTTGCCAAGCTTCCAAAAAACTACGAGTTGCCTGTAATCCGGCAAACACTTTTTAACCCAATCTTGATGATACTTTCAGTTAATGATCAGTACACGAATCCCACTAGGCTCGCCAAATTTCGTTCTTCTAGGTTAAACCGTTCGTTTGCAGTAAACGTTTTCATTTTGAGGTTTCACTCTGTTTTCTCCTATAGGGATACATGTATTTGGAACTCTAAATCAAACACGGTTTGTGCTAGCTTTTTGAAACTTGACAAAATAAAGCAGTTCCATGTTCTATCTCTATGGTTTGTTTGTTGTTGATGTAGCCCTAAGCAGAGACTGGCGAGAATCACTTTCATGGAAAGGGCCTGCCAAGCTTTCAAAAAACTACGAGTTGCCTGAAATCTCTGCAAACAGTTTTTCACCCAATCTTGATGAAACTTTCAGGTAATGATCAGTACACCAATCCCACTTGGCTCGCCAAATTTCGTTCTTCTAGGTTAAACCGTTCGTTGGCAGTAACCGGTTTCATTTTGAGGTTTCACTCTGTTTTCTCCTATAGGGATACATGTATTTGGAAGTCTAAATCAAACACGGTTTGTGCTAGCTCTTTGAAACTTGACACAATAAAGCAGTTTCAAGTTCTATCTCTATGATTTGTTTGCTGTTGATGTAGCCCTAAGCAGACACTGGCGAGAATCACTTTCATGGAAAGGGCCTGCCAAGCTTCCAAAAAACTACGAGTTGCCTGAAATCTCAGCAAACACTTTTTCACCCAATCTTCATGAAACTTTCAGGTAATGATCAGTACACCAATCCCACTTGGCTCGCCAAATTTCGTTCTTCTAGGTTAAACCGTTCGTTGGCAGTAACCGGTTTCATTTTGAGGTTTCACTCTGTTTTCTCCTATAGGGATACATGTATTTGGAACTCTAAATCAAACACGGTTTGTGCTAGCTCTTTGAAACTTGACACAATAAAGCAGTTTCAAGTTCTATCTCTACGTTTGTTTGCTATTGATGTAGCCCTAAGCAGAGACTGGCGAGAATCACTTTCATGGAAAGGGCCTGCCAAGCTTCCAAAAAACTACGAGTTGCCTGAAATCTCAGCAAACACTTTTTCACCCAATCTTTATGAAACTTTCAGGTAATGATCAGTACACCAATCCCACTTGGCTCGCCAAACTTCGTTCTTCTAGGTTAAACCGTTCATTGGCAGGAACCGGTTTCATTTTGAGGTTTCACTCTGCTTTCTCCTATAGGGATACATGTATTTGGAAGTCTAAATCAAACACGGTTTGTGCTAGCTCTTTGAAACGTGACACAATAAAGCAGTTTCAAGTTCTATCTCTATGGTTTGTTTGCTGTTGATGTAGCCCTAAGCAGAGACTGGCGAGAATCACTTTCATGGAAAGGGCCTGCCAAGCTTCCAAAAAGCTACGAGTTGCCTGAAATCTCAGCAAACACTTTTTCACCCAATCTTGATGAAACTTTCAGGTAATGATCAGTACACCAATCCCACTTGGCTCGCCAAATTTCGTTCTTCTAGGTTAAACCGTTCGTTGGCAGTAACCGGTTTCATTTTGAGGTTTCACTCTGTTTTCTCCTATAGAAATACATGTATTTGGAACTCTAAATCAAACACGGTTTGTGCTAGCTCTTTGAAACTTGACACAATAAAGCAGTTTCAAGTTCTATCTCTATGGTTTGTTTGCTGTTGACGTAGCCCTAAGCAGAGACTGGCGAGAATCACTTTCATAGAAAGGGCCTGCCAAGCTTCCAAAAAACTACGAGTTGCCTGAAATCTCAGCACACACTTTTGCACCCAATCTTGATGAAACTTTCAGGTAATGATCAGTACACCAATCCCACTTGGCTCGCCAAATTTCGTTCTTCTAGGTTAAACCATTCGTTGGCAGTAACCGGTTTCATTTTGAGGTTTCACTGTTTTTTCTCCTATAGGGATACATGTATTTGGAACACTAAATCAAACACGGATTATGGTAGCTCTTTGAAACTTGACACAATAAAGCAGTTTCAAGTTCTATCTCTATGGTTTGTTTGCTGTTGATGTAGCCCCAAGCAGAGACTGAAGAGAATCACTTTCATGGAAACGGCCTGCCAAGCTTCCAAAAAACTACGAGTTGCCTGTAATCCGGCAATCACTTTTTCACCCAATCTTGATGATACTTTCAGTTAATGATCAGTACACGAATCCCACTAGGCTCGCCAAATTTCGTTCTTCTAGGTTAAACCGTTCGTTTGCAGTAAACGTTTTCATTTTGAGGTTTCACTCTGTTTTCTCTTTAGAGATACATGTATTTGGAACTCTAAATCAAACACGGTTTGTGCTAGCTCTTTGAAACTTGACACAATAAAGCAGGTTCAAGTTCTATCTCTATGGTTTGTTTGCTGTTGATGTCGCCCTAAGCAGAAACTGGCGAGAATCACTTTCATGGAAAGGGCCTGCCAAGCTTCCAAAAAACTACCAGTTTCCTGAAATCTCAGCAAACACTTTTTCACCCAATCTTGATGAAACTTTCAGGGATTGATCAGTACACCACTCCGACTTGGCTCGCCAAATTTCTTTCTTCTACGTTAAACCGTTCGTTGGCAGTAACCGGTTTCATTTTGAGGTTTCACTCTGTTTTCTCCTATAGAGATACATGTATTTGGAAGTCTAAATCAAACACGGTTTGTGCTAGCTCTTTGAAACTTAACACAATAAAGCAGTTTCAACTTCTATCTCTATGGTTTGTTTGCTGTTGATGTAGCCCTAAGCAGAGACTGGCGAGAATCACTTTCAAGGAAAGGGCCTGCCAAGCTTCCAAAAATCTACGAGTTGCCTGAAATCTCAGCACACACTTTTTCACCCAATCTTGATGAAACTTTCAGGTAATGATCAGTACACCAATCCCACTTGGCTCGCCAAATTTTGTTCTTCTAGGTTAAACCGTTCGTTGGCAGTAACCGGTTTCATTTTGAGGTTTCACTCTGTTTTCTCCTATAGGGATACATGTATTTGGAACTCTAAATCAAACACGGTTTGTGCTACCTCTTT
Organism: Ictidomys tridecemlineatus; assembly: GCF_052094955.1. Lineage (NCBI taxonomy): Eukaryota > Metazoa > Chordata > Mammalia > Rodentia > Sciuridae > Ictidomys > Ictidomys tridecemlineatus. Next base: position 41,922 of record NW_027522746.1, read on the forward strand.
GAAACTTGACACAATAAAGTAGTTTCAAGTTCTATCTCTATGGTTTGTTTGCTGTTGATGTAGCCCTAAGCAGAGACTGGCGAGAATCACTTTCATGGAAAGGGCCTACCAAGCTTCCAAAAAACTACGAGTTGCCTGAAATCTCAGCAAACACTTTTTCAACCAATCTTGATGAAACTTTCAGGTAATGATCAGTACACCAATCCCACGTGGCTCGTCAAATTTCGTTCTTCTAGGTTAAACCGTTCGTTGGCAGTAACCGGTTTCAATTTGAGGTTACACTCTGCTTTCTCCTATAGGGATACATGTATTTGGAAGTCTAAATCAAACACGGTTTGTGCTAGCTCTTAGAAACTTGACACAATAAAGCAGTTTCCAGTTCTATCTCTATGGTTTGTTTGCTGTTGATGTAGCCCTAAGCAGAGACTGGCGAGAATCACTTTCATGGAAAGGGCCTGCCAAGCTTTCAAAAAACTACGAGTTGCCTGAAATCTCAGCAAACACTTTTTCACCCAATCTTGATGAAACTTTCAGGTAATGATCAGTACACCAATCCCACTTGGCTCGGCAAATTTCGTTCTTCTAGGTTAAACCGTTCGTTGGCAGTAACCGGTTTCATTTTGATGTTTAACTCTGTTTTCTCCTATAGGGATACATGTATTTGGAACTCTAAATCAAACACGGTTTGTGCTAGCTCTTTGAAACTTGACACAATGAAGCAGTTTCAAGTTCTATCTCTATGGTTTGTTTGCTGTTGATGTAGCCCTAAGCAGAGACTGGCAAGAATCACTTTCATGGAAAGGGCCTGCCAAGCTTCCAAAAAACTACGAGTTACCTGAAATCTCAGCACACACTTTTTCACCCAATCTTGATGAAACTTTCAGGTAATGATCAGTACACCAATCCCACTTGGCTCGCCAAATTTCGTTCTTCTAGGTTAAACCGTTCGTTGGCAGTAACCGGTTTCATTTTGAGGTTTCACTGTGTTTTCTCCTATAGGGATACATGTATTTGGAAGTCTAAATCAAACACGGTTTGTGCTAGCTCTTTGAAACTTGACACAATGAAGCAGTTTCAAGTTCTATCTCTATGGTTTGTTTGCTGTTGATGTAGCCCTAAGCGGAGACTGGCGAGAATCACTTTCATGGAAAGGCCTGCCAAGCTTCCAAAAAGCTACGAGTTGCCTGAAATCTCACCAAACACTTTTTCACCCAATCTTGATGAAACTTTCAGGTAATGATCAGTACACCAATCCCACTTGGCTCGCCAAATTTCGTTCTTCTAGGTTAAACCGTTCGTTGGCAGTAACCGGTTTCATTTTGAGGTTTCACTCTGTTTTCTCCTATAAAGATACATGTATTTGGAAGTCTAAATCAAACACGGTTTGTGGTAGCTCTTTGAAACTTGACACAATAAAGCAGTTTCAAGTTCTATCTCTATGGTTTGTTTGCTGTTGATGTAGCCCTAAGCAGAGACTGGCGAGAATCACTTTCATGGAAAGGGCCTGCCAAGCTTCCAAAAAACTACGAGTTGCCTGAAATCTCAGCACACACTTTTTCACCCAATCTTCATAAAACTTTCAGGTAATGATCAGTACACCAATCCCACTTGGCTCGCCAAATTTCGTTCTTCTAGGTTAAACCGTTCATTGGCAGTAACCGGTTTCATTTTGAGGTTTCACTCTGTTTTCTCCTATAGAAATACATGTATTTGGAACTCTAAATCAAACACGGTTTGTGCTAGCTCTTTGAAACTTGACACAATAAAGCAGTTTCAAGTTCTATCTCTATGGTTTGTTTGCTGTTGATGTAGCCCTAAGCAGAGACTGGCGAGAATCACTTTCATGGAAAGGGCCTGCCAAGCTTCCAAAAAACTATGAGTTGCCTGAAATCTCAGCAAACACTTTTTCACCCAATCTTGATGAAACTTTCAGGTAATGATCAGTACACCAATCCCACTTGGCTCACCAAATTTCGTTCTTCTAGGTTAAACCGTTCGTTGGCAGTAACTGGTTTCATTTTGAGGTTTCACTCTGTTTTCTCCTATAGGGATACATGTATTTGGAACTCTAAATCAAACACGGTTTGTGTTAGCTCTTTGAAACTTGACACAATAAAGCAGTTTCAAGTTCTATCTCTATGGTTTGTTTGCTGTTGATGTAGCCCTAAGCAGAGACTGGCGAGAATCACTTTCATGGAAAGGGCCTGCCAAGCTTCCAAAAAACTACGAGTTGCCTGAAATCTCAGTACACACTTTTTCACCCAATCTTGATGAAACTTTCAGGTAATGATCAGTACACCAATCCCACTTGGCTCGCCAAATTTCGTTCTTCTAGGTTAAACCGTTCGTTGGCAGTAACCGGTTTCATTTTGAGGTTTCACTCTGTTTTCTCCTATAGAGATACATGTATTTGGAACTCTAAATCAAACACGGTTTGTGCTAGCTCTTTGAAACTTGACACAATAAAGTAGTTTCAAGTTCTATCTCTATGGTTTGTTTGCTGTTGATGTAGCCCTAAGCAGAGACTGGCGAGAATCACTTTCATGGAAAGGGCCTGCCAAGCTTCCAAAAAACTACGAGTTGCCTGAAATCTCAGCAAACACTTTTTCACCCAATCTTGATGAAACTTTCAGGTAATGATCAGTACACCAATCCCACTTGGCTCGCCAAATTTCGTTCTTCTAGGTTAAACCGTTCGTTGGCAGTAACCGGTTTCATTTTGAGGTTTCACTCTTCTTTCTCCTATAGGGATACATGTATTTGGAAGTCTAAATCAAACACGGTTTGTGCTAGCTCTTAGAAACTTGACACAATAAAGCAGTTTCCAGTTCTATCTCTATGGTTTGTTTGCTGTTGATGTAGCCCTAAGCAGAGACTGGCGAGAATCACTTTCATGGAAAGGGCCTGCCAAGCTTTCAAAAAACTACGAGTTGCCTGAAATCTCAGCAAACACTTTTTCACCGAATCTTGATGAAACTTTCAGGTAATGATCAGTACACCAATCCCACTTGGCTCGCCAAATTTCGTTCTTCTAGGTTAAACCGTTCGTTGGCAGTAACCGGTTTCATTTTGATGTTTAACTCTGTTTTCTCCTATAGGGATACATGTATTTGGAACACTAAATCAAACACGGTTTGTGGTAGCTCTTTAAAAATTGACACAATAAAGCAGTTTCAAGTTCTATCTCTATGGTTTGTTTGCTGTTGATGTAGCCCTAAGCAGAGACTGGCGAGAATCACTTTCATGGAAAGGGCCTGCCAAGCTTCCAAAAAACTACGAGTTGCCTGAAATCTCAGCAAACACTTTTTCACCCAATCTTGACGATACTTTCAGGTAATGATCAGTACACCAAGCCCACTTGGCTCGCCAAATTTCGTTCTTCTAGGTTAAACCGTTCGTTGGCAGTAACCGGTTTCATTTTGAGGTTTCACTCTGCTTTCTCCTAAAGGGATACATGTATTTGAAACTCTAAATCAAACACGGTTTGTGCTAGCTCTTTGAAACTTGACACAATAAAGCAGTTTCAAGTTCTATCTCTATGCTTTGTTTGCTGTTGATGTAGCCCTAAGCAGAGACTGGCGAGAATCACTTTCATGGAAAGGGCGTGCCAAGCTTCCAAAAAACTACGAGTTGCCTGAAATCTCAGCAAACACTTTTTCACCCAATCTTGATGAAACTTTCAGGTAATGATCAGTACACCAATCCCACTTGGCTTGCCAAATTTCGTTCTTCTAGGTTAAACCGTTCGTTGGCAGTAACCAGTTTCATTTTGAGGTTTCACTTTGTTTTCTCCTATAGGGATACATGTATTTGGAAGTCTAAATCAAACACGGTTTGTGCTAGCTCTTTGAAACTTGACACAATAAAGCAGTTTCAAGTTCTATCTCTATGGTTTGTTTGCTGTTGATGTAGCCCTAAGCAGAGACTGGCGAGAATCACTTTCATGGAAAGGGCCTGCCAAGCTTCCAAAAAACTACGAGTTGCCTGAAATCTCAGCAAACACTTTTTCACCCAATCTTGATGAAACTTGCAGGTAATGATCAGTACACGAATCCCACTTGGCTCACCAAATTTCGTTCTTCTAGGTTAAACCGTTCGTTGACAGTAACCGGTTTCATTTTGAGGTTTCACTCTGTTTTCTCCTATATGGATACATGTATTTGGAACTCTAAATCAAACACGGTTTGTGCTAGCTCTTTGCAACTTGACACAATAAAGCAGTTTCAAGTTCTATCTCTATGATTTGTTTGCTGTTGATGTAGCCCTAAGCAGAGACTGGCGAGAATCACTTTCATGGAAAGGGCCTGCCAAGCTTCCAAAAAACTACGAGTTGCCTGAAATCTCAGCAAACACTTTTTCACCCATTCTTGATGAAACTTTCAGGTAATGATCAGTACACCAATCCCACTTGGCTCGCCAAATTTCGTTCTTCTAGGTTAAACCGTTCGTTGGCAGTAACCGGTTTCATTTTGAAGTTTCACTCTGTTTTCTCCTATAGGGATACATGTATTTGGAACTCTAAATCAAACACGGTTTGTGGTAGCTCTTTGAAACTTGACACAATGAAGCAGTTTCAAGTTCTATCTCTATGGTTTGTTTGCTGTTGATGTAGCCCTAAGCAGAGACTGGCGAGAATCACTTTCATGGAAAGGGCCTGCCAAGCTTCCAAAAAACTACGAGTTGCCTGAAATCTCAGCACACACTTTTTCATCCAATCTTGATGAAACTTTCAGGTAATGATCAGTACACCAATCCCACTTGGCTCGCCAAATTTCGTTCTTCTAGGTTAAACCGTTCATTGGCAGTAAGCGGTTTCATTTTGAGGTTTCACTCTGTTTTCTCCTATAGGGATACATGTATTTGGAAGTCTAAATCAAACACGGTTTGTGCTAGCACTTTGAAACTTGACACAATAAAGCAGTTTCAAGTTCTATCTCTATGGTTTGTTTGCTGTTGATGTAGCCCTAAGCAGAGACTGGCGAGAATCACTTTCATGGAAAGGGACTGCCAAGCTTCCAAAAAACTACGAGTTGCCTGAAATCTCAGCAAACACTTTTTCACCCAATCTTGATGATACTTTCAGGTAATGATCAGGACACCAATCCCACTTGGCTCGCCAAATTTCGTTCTTCTAGGTTAAACCATTCGTTGGCAGTAACCGGTTCCATTTTGAGGTTTCACTCTGTTTTCTCCTATAAGGATACATGTATTTGGAACTCTAAATCAAACACGGTTTGTGCTAGCTCTTTGAAACTTGACACAATAAAGCAGTTTCAAGTTCTATCTCTATGGTTTGTTTGATGTTGATGTAGCCCTAAGCAGAGACTGGCGAGAATCACTTTCATGGAAAGGGCCTGCCAAGCTTCCAAAAAACTACGAGTTGCCTGAAATCTCAGCAAACACTTTTTCACCCAATCTTGATGAAACTTTCAGGTAATGATCAGTACACCAATCCCACTTGGCTCGCCAAATTTCGTTCTTCTAGGTTAAACCGTTCGTTGGCAGTAACCGGTTTCATTTTGAGGTTTCACTCTGTTTTCTCCTATAGGGATACATGTATTTGGAAGTCTAAATCAAACACGGTTTGTGCTAGCTCTTTGAAACTTGACACAATAAAGCACTTTCAAGTTCTATCTCTATGGTTTGTTTGCTGTTGATGTAGCCCTAAGCAGAGACTGGCGAGAATCACTTTCATGGAAAGGGCCTGCCAAGCTTCCAAAAAACTACGAGTTGACTGAAATCTCAGCACACACTTTTTCATCCAATCTTGATGAAACTTTCAGGTAATGATCAGTACACCAATCCCACTTGGCTCGCCAAATTTCGTTCTTCTAGCTTAAACCGTTCGTTGGCAGTAACCGGTTTCATTTTGAGGTTTCACTCTGTTTTCTCCTATAGGGATACATGTATTTGGAACTCTAAATCAAACACGGTTTGTACTAGCTCTTTGAAACTTGACACAATAAAGCAGTTTCAAGTTCTATCTCTATGGTTTGTTTGCTGTTGATGTAGCCCTAAGCAGAAACTGGCGAGAATCACTTTCATGGAAAGGGCCTGCCAAGCTTCCAAAAAACTACCAGTTGCCTGAAATCTCAGCAAACACTTTTTCACCCAATCTTCATGAAACTTTCAGGTAATGATCAGTACACCAATCCCACTTGGCTCGCCAAATTTCGTTCTTCTAGGTTAAACCGTTCGTTGGCAGTAACCTGTTTCATTTTGAGGTTTCACTCTGTTTTCTCCTATAGGGATACATGTATTGGGAACTCTAAATCAAACACGGTTTGTGCTAGCTCTTTGAAACTTGACACAATAAAGCAGTTTCAAGTTCTATCTCTATGGTTTGTTTGCTGTTGATGTAACCCTAAGCAGAGACTGGCGAGAATCACTTTCATGGAAAGGGCCTGCCAAGCTTCCAAAAAACTACGAGTTGCCTGAAATCTCAGCACACACTTTTTCACCCAATCTTGATGAAACTTTCAGGTAATGATCAGTACACCAATCCCACTTGGCTCGCCAAATTTCGTATTTCTAGGTTAAACCGTTCGTTGGCAGTAACCGGTTTCATTTTGAGGTTTCACTCTGTTTTCTCCTATAGGGATACATGTATTTGGAACTCTAAATCAAACACGGTTTGTGTTAGCTCTTTGAAACTTGACACAATAAAGCAGTTTCAAGTTCTATCTCTATGGTTTGTTTGCTGTTGATGTAGCCCTAAGCAGAGACTGGCGAGAATCCTTTCATGGAAAGGGCCTGCCAAGCTTCCAGAAAGCTACGAGTTGCCTGAAATCTCAGCAAACACTTTTTCACCCAATCTTGATGAAACTTACAGGTAATGATCAGTACACCAATCCCACTTGGCTCGCCAAATTTTGTTCTTCTAGGTTAAACCGTTCGTTGGCAGTAACCGGTTTCATTTTGAGGTTTCACTCTGTTTTCTCCTATAGAAATACATGTATTTGGAACTCTAAATCAAACACGGTTTGTGCTAGCTCTTTGAAACTTGACACAATAAAGCAGTTTCAAGTTCTATCTCTATGGTTTGTTTGCTGTTGATGTAGCCCTAAGCAGAGACTGGCGAGAATCACTTTCATGGAAAGGGCCTGCCAAGCTTCCAAAAAACTACGAGTTGCCTGAAATCTCAGCACACACTTTTTCACCCAATCTTGATGAAACTTTCAGGTAATGATCAGTACACCAATCCCACTTGGCTCACCAAATTTCGTTCTTCTAGGTTAAACCGTTCGTTGGCAGTAACTGGTTTCATTTTGAGGTTTCACTCTGTTTTCTCCTATAGGGATACATGTATTTGGAACTCTAAATCAAACACGGTTTGTGTTAGCTCTTTGAAACTTGACACAATAAAGCAGTTTCAAGTTCTATCTCTATGGTTTGTTTGCTGTTGATGTAGCCCTAAGCAGAGACAGGCGAGAATCACTTTCATGGAAAGGGCCTGCCAAGCTTCCAAAAAACTACGAGTTTCCTGAAATCTCAGTACACACTTTTTCACCCAATCTTGATGAAACTTTCAGGTAATGATCAGTACACCAATCCCACTTGGCTCGCCAAATTTCGTTCTTCTAGGTTAAACCGTTCGTTGGCAGTAACCGGTTTCATTTTGAGGTTTCACTCTGTTTTCTCCTAAAGAGATACATGTATTTGGAACTCTAAATCAAACACGGTTTGTGCTAGCTCTTTGAAACTTGACACAATAAAGTAGTTTCAAGTTCTATCTCTATGGTTTGTTTGCTGTTGATGTAGCCCTAAGCAGAGACTGGCGAGAATCACTTTCATGGAAAGGGCCTGCCAAGCTTCCAAAAAACTACGAGTTGCCTGAAATCTCAGAAACACTTTTTCACCCAATCTTGATGAAACTTTCAGGTAATGATCAGGACACCAATCCCACTTGATTCGCCAAATTTCGTTCTTCTAGGTTAAACCGTTCGTTGGCAGGAACCGGTTTCATTTTGAGGTTTCACTCTGCTTTCTCCTATAGGGATACATGTATTTGGAAGTCTAAATCAAACACGGTTTGTGCTAGCTCTTTGAAACTTGACACAATAAAGCAGTTTCAAGTTCTATCTCTATGGTTTGTTTGCTGTTGATGTAGCCCTAAGCAGAGACTGGCGAGAATCACTTTCATGGAAAGGGCCTGCCAAGCTTCAAAAAAACTACGAGTTGCCTGAAATCTCAGCACACACTTTTTCACCCAATCTTGATGAAACTTTCAGGTAATGATCAGTACACCAATCCCACTTGGCTCGCCAAATTTCGTTCTTCTAGGTTAAACCGTTCGTTGGCAGTAACCGGTTTCATTTTGAGGTTTCACTCTGTTTTCTCCTATAGGGATACATGTATTTGGAACTCTAAATCAAACACGGTTTGTGCTAGCTCTTTGAAACTTGACACAATAAAATAGTTTCAAGTTCTATCTCTATGGTTTGTTTGCTGTTGATGTAGCCCTAAGCAGAGACTGGCGAGAATCACTTTCATGGAAAGGGCCTGCCAAGCTTCCAAAAAACTACGAGTTGCCTGAAATCTCAGAAACACTTTTTCACCCAATCTTGATGAAACTTACAGGTAATGATCAGTACACCAATCCCACTTGATTCGCCAAATTTCGTTCTTCTAGGTTAAACCGTTCGTTGGCAGGAACCGGTTTCATTTTGAGGTTTCACTCTGCTTTCTCCTATAGGGATACATGTATTTGGAAGTCTAAATCAAACACGGTTTGTGCTAGCTCTTTGAAACTTGACACAATAAAGCAGTTTCAAGTTCTATCTCTATGGTTTGTTTGCTGTTGATGTAGCCCTAAGCAGAGACTGGCGAGAATCACTTTAATGGAAAGGGCCTGCCAAGCTTCCAAAAAACTACGAGTTGTCTGAAATCTCAGCAAACACTTTTTCACCCAATCTTGATGAAACTTGCAGGTAATGATCAGTACACGAATCCCACTTGGCTCACCAAATTTCGTTCTTCTAGGTTAAACCGTTCGTTGGCAGTAACCGGTTTCATTTTGAGGTTTCACTCTGTTTTCTCCTATATGGATACATGTATTTGGAACTCTAAATCAAACACGGTTTGTGCTAGCTCTTTGAAACTTGACACAATAAAGCAGTTTCAAGTTCTATCTCTATGGTTTGTTTGCTGTTGATGTAGCCCTAAGCAGATACTGGCGAGAATCACTTTCTTGGAAAGGGCCTGCCAAGCTTCCAAAAAACTACGAGTTGCCTGAAATCTCAGCAAACACTTTTTCACCCAATCTTGATGAAACTTTCAGGTAATGATCAGTACACCAATCCCACTTGGCTCGCCAAATTTCATTCTTCTAGGTTAAACCGTTCGTTGGCAGTAACCAGTTTCATTTTGAGGTTTCACTCTGTTTTCTCCTATAAGGATACATGTATTTGGAACTCTAAATCAAACACGGTTTGTGCTAGCTCTTTGAAACTTGACACAATAAAGCAGGTTCAAGTTCTATCTTTATGGTTTGTTTGCTGTTGATGTAGCCCTAAGCAGAGACTGGCGTGAATCACTTTCATGGAAAGGGCCTGCCAAGCTTCCAAAAAACTACGAGTTTCCTGAAATCTCAGCAAACACTTTTTCACCCAATCTTGATGAAACTTTCAGGTAATGATCAGTACACCAATCCCACTTGGCTCGCCAAATTTCGTTCTTCTAGGTTAAACCGTTCGTTGGCAGTAACCGGTTTCATTTTGAGGTTTCACTCTGTTTTCTCCTATAGGGATACATGTATTTGGAAGTCTAAATCAAACACGGTTTGTGCTAGCTCTTTGAAACTTGACACAATAAAGCAGTTTCAAGTTCTATCTCTATGGTTTGTTTGCTGTTGATGTAGCCCTAAGCAGAGACTGGCGAGAATCACTTTCATGGAAAGGGCCTACCAAGCTTCCAAAAAACTACGAGTTGCCTGAAATCTCAGTACACACTTTTTCACCCAATCTTGATGTAACTTTCAGGTAATGATCAGTACACCAATCCCACTTGGCTCGCCAAATTTCGTTCTTCTAGTTTAAACCGTTCGTTGGCAGTAACCGGTTTCATTTTGAGGTTTCACTCTGTTTTCTCCTATAGAGATACATGTATTTGGAACTCTAAATCATACACGGTTTGTGCTAGCTTTTTGAAACCTGACACAATAAAGTAGTTTCAAGTTCTATCTCTATGGTTTGTTTGCTGTTGATGGAGCCCTAAGCAGAGACTGGCGAGAATCACTTTCATGGAAAGGGCCTGCCAAGCTTTCAAAAAACTACGAGTTGCCTGAAATCTCTGCAAACACTTTTTCACCCAATCTTGATGAAACTTTCAGGTAATGATCAGTACACCAATCCCACTTGGCTCGCCAAATTTCGTTCTTCTAGGTTAAACCGTTCGTTGGCAGTAACCGGTTTCATTTTGATGTTTAACTCTGTTTTCTCCTATAGGGATACATGTATTTGGAACACTAAATCAAACACGGTTTGTGGTAGCTCTTTGAAAATTGACACAATAAAGCAGTTTCAAGTTCTATCTCTATGGTTTGTTTGCTGTTGATGTAGCCCTAAGCAGAGACTGGCGAGAATCACTTTCATGGAAGGGCCTGCCAAGCTTCCAAAAAACTACGAGTTGCCTGAAATCTCAGTACACACTTTTTCACCCAATCTTGATGAAACTTTCAGGTAATGATCAGTACACCAATCCCACTTGGCTCGCCAAATTTCGTTCTTCTAGGTTAAACCGTTCGTTGGTAGTAACCGGTTTCATTTTGAGGTTTCACTCTGTTTTCTCCTATAGGGATACATGTATTTGGAAGTCTAAATCAAACACGGTTTGTGCTAGCTCTTTGAAACTTGACACAATAAAGTAGTTTCAAGTTCTATCTCTATGGTTTGTTTGCTGTTGATGTAGCCCTAAGCAGAGACTGGCGAGAATCACTTTCATGGAAAGGGCCTGCCAAGCTTCCAAAAAACGAGTTGCCTGAAATCTCAGCAAAAACTTTTTCGCCCAATCTTTATGAAACTTTCAGGTAATGATCAGTACACCAATCCCACTTGGCTCGCCAAATTTCGTTCTTCTAGGTTAAACCGTTCGTTGGCAGTAACCAGTTTCATTTTGAGGTTTCACTCTGTTTTCTCCTATAAGGATACATGAATTTGGAACTCTAAATCAAACACGGTTTGTGCTAGCTCTTTGAAACTTGACACAATAAAGCAGGTTCAAGTTCTATCTTTATGGTTTGTTTGCTGTTGATGTAGCCCTAAGCAGAGACTGGCGTGAATCACTTTCATGGAAAGGGCCTGCCAAGCTTCCCAAAAAACTACGAGTTTCCTGAAATCTCAGCAAACACTTTTTCACCCAATCTTGATGAAACTTTCAGGTAATGATCAGTACACCAATCCCACTTGGCTCGCCAAATTTCGTTCTTCTAGTTTAAACCGTTCGTTGGCAGTAACCGGTTTCATTTTGAGGTTTCACTCTGTTTTCTCCTATAGGGATACATGTATTTGGAAGTCTAAATCAAACACGGTTTGTGCTAGCTCTTTGAAACTTGACACAATAAAGCAGTTTCAAGTTCTATCTCTATGGTTTGTTTGCTATTGATGTAGCCCTAAGCAGAGACTGGCGAGAATCACTTTCATGAAAGGGCCTGCCAAGCTTCCAAAAAACTACGAGTTGCCTGAAATCTCAGTACACACTTTTTCACCCAATCTTGATGTACCTTTCAGGTAATGATAAGTACACCAATCCCACTTGGCTCGCCAAATTTCGTTCTTCTAGGTTAAACCGTTGGTTGGCAGTAACGGTTTCATTTTCAGGTTTCACTCTGTTTTCTCCTATAGAGATACATGTATTTGGAACTCTAAATCATACACGGTTTGTGCTAGCTTTTTGAAACTTGACACAATAAAGTAGTTTCAAGTTCTATCTCTATGGTTTGTTTGCTGTTGATGTAGACCTAAGCAGAGACTGGCGAGAATCACTTTCATGGAAAGGGCCTGCCAAGCTTTCAAAAAACTACGAGTTGCCTGAAATCTCAGCAAACACTTTTTCACCCAATCTTGATGAAACTTTCAGGTAATGATCAGTACACCAATCCCACTTGGCTCGCCAAATTTCGTTCTTCTAGGTTAAACCGTTCGTTGGCAGTAACCGGTTTCATTTTGAAGTTTAACTCTGTTTTCTCCTATAGGGATACATGTATTTGGAACACTAAATCAAACACGGTTTGTGGTAGCTCTTTGAAAATTGACACAATAAAGCAGTTTCAAGTTCTATCTCTATGGTTTGTTTGCTGTTGATGTAGCCCTAAGCAGAGACTGGCGAGAATCACTTTCATGGAAAGGGCCTGCCAAGCTTCCAAAAAACTACGAGTTGCCTGAAATCTCAGTACACACTTTTTCACCCAATCTTGATGAAACGTTCAGGTAATGATCAGTACACCAATCCCACTTGGCTCGCCAAATTTCGTTCTTCTAGGTTAAACCGTTCGTTGGCAGTAACCGGTTTCATTTTGAGGTTTCACTCTGTTTTCTCCTATAGGGATACATGTATTTGGAACTCTAAATCAAACACGGTTTGTGCTAGCTCTTTGAAACTTGACACAATAAAGTAGTTTCAAGTTCTATCTCTATGGTTTGTTTGCTGTTGATGTAGCCCTAAGCAGAGACTGGCGAGAATCACTTTCATGGAAAGGGTCTGCCAAGCTTCCAAAAAACTACGAGTTGCCTGAAATCTCAGCAAACACTTTTTCGCCCAATCTTTATGAAACTTTCAGGTAATGATCAGTACACCAATCCCACTTGGCTCGCCAAATTTTGTTCTTCTAGGTTAAACCGTTCGTTGGCAGTAACCGGTTTCATTTTGAGGTTTCACTCTGTTTTCTCCTATAGGGATACATGTATTTGGAACTCTAAATCAAACCACGGTTTGTGCTAGCTCTTTGAAACTTGACACAATAAAGCAGTTTCAAGTTCTATCTCTATGGTTTGTTTGCTGTTGATGTAGCCCTAAGCAGAGACTGGCGAGAATCACTTTCATGGAAAGGGCCTGCCAAGCTTCCAAAAAAACTACGAGTTGCCTGAAATCTCAGCAAACACTTTTTCACCCAATCTTGATGAAACTTTCAGGTAATGATCAGTACACCAATCGCACTTGGCTCACCAAATTTCGTTCTTCTAGGTTAAACCGTTCGTTGGCAGTAACCGTTTTCATTTTTAGGTTTCACTCTGTTTTCTCCTATAGGGATACATGTATTTGGAACTCTAAATCAAACACGGTTTGTGCTAGCTCTTTGAAACTTGACACAATAAAGCAGTTTCAAGTTCTATCTCTATGGTTTGTTTGCTGTTGATGTAGCCCTAAGCAGAGACTGGCGAGAATCACTTTCATGGAAAGGGCCTGCCAAGCTTCCAAAAAACTACGAGTTGCCAGAAATCTCAGCAAACACTTTTTCACCCAATCTTGATGAAACTTTCAGGTAATGATCAGTACATGAATCCCACTTGGCTCGCCAAATTTTGTTCTTCTAGGTTAAACCGTTCGTTGGCAGTAACCGGTTTCATTTTGAGGTTTCACTCTGTTTTCTCCTATAGGGATACATGTATTTGGAACTCTAAATCAAACACGGTTTGTGCTAGCTCTTTGAAACTTGACACAATGAAGCAGTTTCAAGTTCTATCTCTATGGTTTGTTTGCTGTTGATGTAGCCCTAAGCAGAGACTGGCGAGAATCACTTTCATGGAAAGGGCCTGCCAAGCTTCCAAAAAACTACGAGTTGCCTGAAATCTCAGCACACACTTTTTCATCCAATCTTGATGAAACTTTCAGGTAATGATCAATACACCAATCCCACTTGGCTCGCCAAATTTCGTTCTTCTAGGTTAAACCGTTCGTTGGCAGTAACCAGTTTCATTTTGAGGTTTCACTCTGTTTTATCCTATAAGGATACATGTATTTGGAACTCTAAATCAAACACGGTTTGTGCTAGCTCTTTGAAACTTGACACAATAAAGCAGGTTCAAGTTCTATCTTTATGGTTTGTTTGCTGTTGATGTAGCCCTAAGCAGAGACTGGCGAGAATCACTTTCATGGAAAGGGCCTGGCAAGCTTCCAAAAAACTACGAGTTTCCTGAAATCTCAGCAAACACTTTTTCACCCAATCTTGATGAAACTTTCAGGTAATGATCAGTACATCAATCCCACTTGGCTCGCCAAATTTCGTTCTTCTAGGTTAAACCGTTCGTTGGCAGTAACCGGTTTCATTTTGAGGTTTCACTCTGTTTTCTCCTATAGGGATACATGTATTTGGAACTCTAAATCAAACACGGTTTGTGCTAGCTCTTTGAAACTTGACACAATAAAGCAGTTTCAAGTTCTATCTCTATGGTTTGTTTGCTGTTGATGTAGCCCTATGCAGAGACTGGCGAGAATCACTTTCATGGAAAGGGCCTGCCAAGCTTCCAAAAAACTACGAGTTTCCTGAAATTTCAGCACAAACTTTTTCACCCAATCTTGATGAAACTTTCGGGTAATGATCAGTACACCAATCCCACTTGGCTCGCCAAATTTCGTTCTTCTAGGTTAAACCGTTCGTTGGCAGTAACCGGTTTCATTTTGAGGTTTCACTCTGTTTTCTCCTATAGGGATACATGTATTTGGAACTCTAAATCAAACACGGTTTGTGCTAGCTCTTTGAAACTTGACACAATAAAGTAGTTTCAAGTTCTATCTCTATGGTTTGTTTGCTGTTGATGTAGCCCTAAGCAGAGACTGGCGAGAATCACTTTCATGGAAAGGGCCTGCCAAGCTTCCAAAAAACTACGAGTTGCCTGAAATCTCAGAAACACTTTTTCACCCAATCTTGATGAAACTTTCAGGTAATGATCAGTACACCAATCCCACTTGGCTCGCCAACTTTCGTTCTTCTAGGTTAAACCGTTCGTTGGCAGGAACCGGTTTCATTTTGAGGTTTCACTCTGCTTTCTCCTATAGGGATACATGTATTTGGAAGTCTAAATCAAACACGGTTTGTGCTAGCTCTTTGAAACTTGACACAATAAAGCAGTTTCAAGTTCTATCTCTATGGTTTGTTTGCTGTTGATGTAGCCCTAAGCAGAGACTGGCGAGAATCACTTTCATGGAAAGGGCCTGCCAAGCTTCCAAAAAGCTACGAGTTGCCTGAAATCTCAGCAAACACTTTTTCACCCAATCTTGATGAAACTTTCATGTAATGATCAGTACACCAATCCCACTTGGCTCGCCAAATTTCGTTCTTCTAGGTTAAACCGTTCGTTGGCAGTAACCGGTTTCATTTTGAGGTTTCACTCTGTTTTCTCCTATAGAAATACATGTATTTGGAACTCTAAATCAAACACGGTTTGTGCTAGCTCTTTGCAACTTGACAAAATAAAGCAGTTTCACGTTCTATCTCTATGGTTTGTTTGCTGTTGATGTAGCCCTAAGCAGAGACTGGCGAGAATCACTTTCATAGAAAGGGCCTGCCAAGCTTCCAAAAAACTACGAGTTGCCTGAAATCTCAGCACACACTTTTTCACCCAATCTTGATGAAACTTTCAGGTAATGATCAGTACACCAATCCCACTTGGCTCACCAAATTTCGTTCTTCTAGGTTAAACCGTTCATTGGCAGTAACTGGTTTCATTTTGAGGTTTCACTCTGTTTTCTCCTATAGGGATACATGTATTTGGAACTCTAAATCAAACACGGTTTGTGTTAGCTCTTTGAAACTTGACACAATAAAGCAGTTTCAAGTTCTATCTCTATGGTTTGTTTGCTGTTGATGTTGCCCTAAGCAGAGACTGGCGAGAATCACTTTCATGGAAAGGGCCTGCCAAGCTTCCAAAAAACTACGAGTTGCCTGAAATCTCAGTACACACTTTTTCACCCAATCTTGATGAAACTTTCAGGTAATGATCAGTACACCAATCCCACTTGGCTCGCCAAATTTCGTTCTTCTAGGTTAAACCGTTCGTTGGCAGTAACCGGTTTCATTTTGAGGTTTCACTCTGTTTTCTCCTATAGAGATACATGTATTTGGAACTCTAAATCAAACACGGTTTGTGCTAGCTCTTTGAAACTTGACACAATAAAGTAGTTTCAAGTTCTATCTCTATGGTTTGTTTGCTGTTGATGTAGCCCTAAGCAGAGACTGGCGAGAATCACTTTCATGGAAAGGGCCTGCCAAGCTTCCAAAAAACTACGAGTTGCCTGAAATCTCAGCAAACACTTTTTCACCCAATCTTGATGAAACTTTCAGGTAATGATCAGTACACCAATCGCACTTGGCTCACCAAATTTCGTTCTTCTAGGTTCAACCGTTCGTTGGCAGTAACCGTTTTCATTTTTAGGTTTCACTCTGTTTTCTCCTATAGGGATACATGTATTTGGAACTCTAAATCAAACACGGTTTGTGCTAGCTCTTTGAAACTTGACACAATAAAGCAGTTTCAAGTTCTATCTCTATGGTTTGTTTGCTGTTGATGTAGCCCTAAGCAGAGACTGGCGAGAATCACTTTCATGGAAAGGGCCTGCCAAGCTTCCAAAAAACTACGAGTTGCCAGAAATCTCAGCAAACACTTTTTCACCCAATCTTGATGAAACTTTCAGGTAATGATCAATACACCAATCCCACTTGGCTCGCCAAATTTCGTTCTTCTAGGTTAAACCGTTCGTTGGCAGTAACCGGTTTCATTTTGAGGTTTCACTCTGTTTTCTCCTATAGGGATACATGTATTTGGAACTCTAAATCAAACACGGTTTGTGCTAGCTCTTTGAAACTTGACACAATGAAGCAGTTTCAAGTTCTATCTCTATGGTTTGTTTGCTGTTGATGTAGCCCTAAGCAGAGACTGGCGAGAATCACTTTCATGGAAAGGGCCTGCCAAGCTTCCAAAAAACTACGAGTTGCCTGAAATCTCAGCACACACTTTTTCATCCAATCTTGATGAAACTTTCAGGTAATGATCAATACACCAATCCCACTTGGCTCGCCAAATTTCGTTCTTCTAGGTTAAACCGTTCGTTGGCAGTAACCAGTTTCATTTTGAGGTTTCACTCTGTTTTATCCTATAAGGATACATGTATTTGGAACTCTAAATCAAACACGGTTTGTGCTAGCTCTTTGAAACTTGACACAATAAAGCAGGTTCAAGTTCTATCTTTATGGTTTGTTTGCTGTTGATGTAGCCCTAAGCAGAGACTGGCGAGAATCACTTTCATGGAAAGGGCCTGGCAAGCTTCCAAAAAACTACGAGTTTCCTGAAATCTCAGCAAACACTTTTTCACCCAATCTTGATGAAACTTTCAGGTAATGATCAGTACATCAATCCCACTTGGCTCGCCAAATTTCGTTCTTCTAGGTTAAACCGTTCGTTGGCAGTAACCGGTTTCATTTTGAGGTTTCACTCTGTTTTCTCCTATAGGGATACATGTATTTGGAACTCTAAATCAAACACGGTTTGTGCTAGCTCTTTGAAACTTGACACAATAAAGCAGTTTCAAGTTCTATCTCTATGGTTTGTTTGCTGTTGATGTAGCCCTATGCAGAGACTGGCGAGAATCACTTTCATGGAAAGGGCCTGCCAAGCTTCCAAAAAACTACGAGTTGCCTGAAATCTCAGAAACACTTTTTCACCCAATCTTGATGAAACTTTCAGGTAATGATCAGTACACCAATCCCACTTGGCTCGCCAACTTTCGTTCTTCTAGGTTAAACCGTTCGTTGGCAGGAACCGGTTTCATTTTGAGGTTTCACTCTGCTTTCTCCTATAGGGATACATGTATTTGGAAGTCTAAATCAAACACGGTTTGTGCTAGCTCTTTGAAACTTGACACAATAAAGCAGTTTCAAGTTCTATCTCTATGGTTTGTTTGCTGTTGATGTAGCCCTAAGCAGAGACTGGCGAGAATCACTTTCATGGAAAGGGCCTGCCAAGCTTCCAAAAAGCTACGAGTTGCCTGAAATCTCAGCAAACACTTTTTCACCCAATCTTGATGAAACTTTCAGGTAATGATCAGTACACCAATCCCACTTGGCTCGCCAAATTTCGTTCTTCTAGGTTAAACCGTTCGTTGGCAGTAACCGGTTCATTTTGAGGTTTCACTCTTTTTTCTCCTATACAAATACATGTATTTGGAACTCTAAATCAAACACGGTTTGTGCTAGCTCTTTGAAACTTGACACAATAAAGCAGTTTCAAGTTCTATCTCTATGGTTTGTTTGCTGTTGATGTAGCCCTAAGCAGAGACTGGCGAGAATCACTTTCATGGAAAGGGCCTGCCAAGCTTCCAAAAAACTACGAGTTCCCTGAAATCTCAGCACACACTTTTTCACCCAATCTTGATGAAACTTTCAGGTAATGTTCAGTACACCAATCCCACTTGGCTCACCAAATTTCGTTCTTCTAGGTTAAACCGTTCGTTGGCAGTAACTGGTTTCATTTTGAGGTTTCAATCTGTTTTATCCTATAGGGATACATGTATTTGGAACTCTAAATCAAACACGGTTTGTGTTAGCTCTTTGAAACTTGACACAATAAAGCAGTTTCAAGTTCTATCTCTATGGTTTGTTTGCTGTTGATGTAGCCCTAAGCAGAGACAGGCGAGAATCACTTTCATGGAAAGGGCCTGCCAAGCTTCCAAAAAACTACGAGTTGCCTGAAATCTCAGTACACACTTTTTAACCCAATCTTGATGAAACTTTCAGGTAATGATCAGTACACCAATCCCACTTGGCTCGCCAAATTTCGTTCTTCTAGGTTAAACCGTTCGTTGGCAGTAACCGGTTTCATTTTGAGGTTTCACTCTGTTTTCTCCTAAAGAGATACATGTATTTGGAACTCTAAATCAAACACGGTTTGTGCTAGCTCTTTGAAACTTGATACAATAAAGTAGTTTCAAGTTCTATCTCTATGGTTTGTTTGCTGTTGATGTAGCCCTAAGCAGAGACTGGCGAGAATCACTTTCATGGAAAGGGCCTGCCAAGCTTCCAAAAAACTACGAGTTGCCTGAAACCTCAGCACACACTTTTTCACCCAATCTTGATGAAACTTTCAGGTAATGATCAGTACACCAATCCCACTTGGCTCGCCAAATTTCGTTCTTCTAGGTTAAACCGTTCGTTGGCAGTAACCGGTTTCATTTTGAGGTTTCACTCTGTTTTCTCCTATAGGGATACATGTATTTGGAACTCTAAATCAAACACGGTTTGTGTTAGCTCTTTGAAACTTGACACAATAAAGCAGTTTCAAGTTCTATCTCTATGGTTTGTTTGCTGTTGATGTAGCCCTAAGCAGAGACTGGCGAGAATCCTTTCATGGAAAGGGCCTGCCAAGCTTCCAGAAAGCTACGAGTTGCCTGAAATCTCAGCAAACACTTTTTCACCCAATCTTGATGAAACTTTCATGTAATGATCAGTACACCAATCCCACTTGGCTCGCCAAATTTCGTTCTTCTAGGTTAAACCGTTCGTTGGCAGTAACCGGTTTCATTTTGAGGTTTCACTCTGTTTTCTCCTATAGAAATACATGTATTTGGAACTCTAAATCAAACACGGTTTGTGCTAGCTCTTTGAAACTTGACACAATAAAGCAGTTTCAAGTTCTATCTCTATGGTTTGTTTGCTGTTGATGTAGCCCTAAGCAGATACTGGCGAGAATCACTTTCATGGAAAGGGCCTGCCAAGCTTCCAAAAAACTACGAGTTGCCTGAAATCTCAGCACACACTTTTTCACCCAATCTTGATGAAACTTTCAGGTAATGATCAGTACACCAATCCCACTTGGCTCACCAAATTTCGTTCTTCTAGGTTAAACCGTTCGTTGGCAGTAACTGGTTTCATTTTGAGGTTTCACTCTGTTTTATCCTATAGGGATACAGGTATTTGGAACTCTAAATCAAACACGGTTTGTGTTAGCTCTTTGAAACTTGACACAATAAAGCAGTTTCAAGTTCTATCTCTATGGTTTGTTTGCTGTTGATGTAGCCCTAAGCAGAGACAGGCGAGAATCACTTTCATGGAAAGGGCCTGCCAAGCTTCCAAAAAACTACGAGTTGCCTGAAATCTCAGTACACACTTTTTAACCCAATCTTGATGAAACTTTCAGGTAATGATCAGTACACCAATCCCACTTGGCTCGCCAAATTTCGTTCTTCTAGGTTAAACCGTTCGTTGGCAGTAACCGGTTTCATTTTGAGGTTTCACTCTGTTTTCTCCTAAAGAGATACATGTATTTGGAACTCTAAATCAAACACGGTTTGTGCTAGCTCTTTGAAACTTGACACAATAAAGTAGTTTCAAGTTCTATCTCTATGGTTTGTTTGCTGTTGATGTAGCCCTAAGCAGAGACTGGCGAGAATCACTTTCATGGAAAGGGCCTGCCAAGCTTCCAAAAAACTACGAGTTGCCTGAAATCTCAGAAACACTTTTTCACCTAATCTTGATGAAACTTTCAGGTAATGATCAGTACACCAATCCCACTTGATTCGCCAAATTTCGTTCTTCTAGGTTAAACCGTTCGTTGGCAGGAACCGGTTTCATTTTGAGGTTTCACTCTGCTTTCTCCTATAGGGATACATGTATTTGGAAGTCTAAATCAAACACGGTTTGTGCTAGCTCTTTGAAACTTGACACAATAAAGCAGTTTCAAGTTCTATCTCTATGGTTTGTTTGCTGTTGATGTAGCCCTAAGCAGAGACTGGCGAGAATCACTTTCATGGAAAGGGCCTGCCAAGCTTCCAAAAAACTACGAGTTGCCTGAAATCTCAGCAAACACTTTTTCACCCAATCTTGATGAAACTTTCAGGTAATGATCAGTACACCAATCCCACTTGGCTCGCCAAATTTCGTTCTTCTAGGTTAAACCGTTCGTTGGCAGTAACCGGTTTCATTTTGAGGTTTCACTCTGTTTTCTCCTATAGGGATACATGTATTTGGAACTCTAAATCAAACACGGTTTGTGCTAGCTCTTTGCAACTTGACACAATAAAGCAGTTTCAAGTTCTATCTCTATGGTTTGTTTGATGTTGATGTAGCCCTAAGCAGAGACTGGCGAGAATCACTTTCATGGAAAGGGCCTGCCAAGCTTCCAAAAAACTACGAGTTGCCTGAAATCTCAGCAAACACTTTTTCACCCAATCTTGATGAAACTTTCAGGTAATGATCAGTACACCAATCCCACTTGGCTCGCCAAATTTCGTTCTTCTAGCTTAAACCGTTCGTTGGCAGGAACCGGTTTCATTTTGAGGTTTCACTCTGTTTTCTCCTATAGGGATACATGTATTTGGAACTCTAAATCAAACATGGTTTGTGCTAGCTTTTTGAAACTTGACACAATAAAGCAGTTTCACGTTCTATCTCTATGGTTTGTTTGCTGTTGATGTAGCCCTAAGCAGATACTGGCGAGAATCACTTTCATGGAAAGGGCCTGCCAAGCTTCCAAAAAACTACGAGTTGCCTGATATCTCAGCAAACACTTTTTCACCCAATCTTGATGAAACTTTCAGGTAATGGTCAGTACACCAATCCCACTTGGCTCGCCAAATTTCGTTCTTCTAGGTTAAACCGTTCGTTGGCAGTAACCGGTTTCATTTTTAGGTTTCACTCTGTTTTCTCCTATAGGGATACATGTATTTGGAACTCTAAATCAAACACGGTTTGTGCTAGCTCTTTGAAACTTGACACAATGAAGCAGTTTCAAGTTCTATCTCTATGGTTTGTTTGCTGTTGATGTAGCCCTAAGCAGAGACTGGCGAGAATCACTTTCATGGAAAGGGCCTGCCAAGCTTCCAAAAAACTACGAGTTGCCTGAAATCTCAGCACACACTTTTTCACCCAATCTTGATGAAACTTTCAGGTAATGATCAGTACACCAATCCCACTTGGCTCGCCAAATTTCGTTCTACTAGGTTAAACCGTTCGTTGGCAGTAACCGGTTTCATTTTGAGGTTTCACTCTGTTTTCTCCTATAGGGATACATGTATTTGGAAGTCTAAATCAAACACGGTTTGTGCTAGCTCTTTGAAACTTGACATAATAAAGCAGTTTCAAGTTCTATCTCTATGGTTTGTTTGCTGTTGATGTAGCCCTAAGCAGAAACTGGCGAGAATCACTTTCATGGAAAGGGCCTGCCAAGCTTCCAAAAAACTACCAGTTGCCTGAAATCTCAGCAAACACTTTTTCACCCAATCTTGATGAAACTTTCAGGTAATGATCAGTACACCAATCCCACTTGGCTCGCCAAATTTCGTTCTTCTAGGTTAAACCATTCGTTGGCAGTAACCTGTTTCATTTTGAGGTTTCACTCTGTTTTCTCCTATAGGGATACATGTATTTGGAACTCTAAATCAAACACGGTTTGTGCTAGCTCTTTGAAACGTGACACAATGAAGCAGTTTCAAGTTCTATCTCTATGGTTTGTTTGCTGTTGATGTAGCCCTAAGCAGAGACTGGCGAGAATCACTTTCATGGAAAGGGCCTGCCAAGCTTCCAAAAAACTACGAGTTGCCTGAAATCTCAGTACACACTTTTTCACCCAATCTTGATGAAACTTTCAGGTAATGATCAGTACACCAATCCCACATGGCTCGGCAAATTTCGTTCTTCTAGGTTAAACCGTTCGTTGGCAGGAAGCGGTTTCATTTTGAGGTTTCACTCTGCTTTCTCCTATAGGGATACATGTATTTGGAAGTCTAAATCAAACACGGTTTGTGCTAGCTCTTTGAAACTTGACACAATAAAGCAGTTTCAAGTTCTATCTCTATGGTTTGTTTGCTGTTGATGTAGCCCTAAGCAGAGACTGGCGAGAATCACTTTCATGGAAAGGGCCTGCCAAGCTTCCAAAAAGCTACGAGTTGCCTGAAATCTCAGCAAACACTTTTTCACCCAATCTTGATGAAACTTTCAGGTAATGATCAGTACACCAATCCCACTTGGCTCGCCAAATTTCGTTCTTCTAGGTTAAACCGTTCGTTGGCAGTAACCGGTTCAATTTGAGGTTTCACTCTTTTTTCTCCTATACAAATACATGTATTTGGAACTCTAAATCAAACACGGTTTGTGCTAGCTCTTTGACACTTGACACAATAAAGCAGTTTCAAGTTCTATCTCTATGGTTTGTTTGCTGTTGATGTAGCCCTAAGCAGAGACTGGCGAGAATCACTTTCATGGAAAGGGCCTGCCAAGCTTCCAAAAAACTACGAGTTGCCTGAAATCTCAGCACACACTTTTTCACCCAATCTTGATGAAACTTTCAGGTAATGATCAGTACACCAATCCCACTTGGCTCACCAAATTTCGTTCTTCTAGGTTAAACCGTTCGTTGGCAGTAACTGGTTTCATTTTGAGGTTTCACTCTGTTTTCTCCTATAGGGATACATGTATTTGGAACTCTAAATCAAACACGGTTTGTGTTAGCTCTTTGAAACTTGACACAATAAAGCAGTTTCAAGTTCTATCTCTATGGTTTGTTTGCTGTTGATGTAGCCCTAAGCAGAGACAGGCGAGAATCACTTTCATGGAAAGGGCCTGACAAGCTTCCAAAAAACTACGAGTTGCCTGAAATCTCAGTACACACTTTTTAACCCAATCTTGATGAAACTTTCAGGTAATGATCAGTACACCAATCCCACTTGGCT
This sequence comes from Ictidomys tridecemlineatus, assembly GCF_052094955.1. Taxonomy (NCBI): domain Eukaryota; kingdom Metazoa; phylum Chordata; class Mammalia; order Rodentia; family Sciuridae; genus Ictidomys; species Ictidomys tridecemlineatus. Next base: position 65,574 of record NW_027522746.1, read on the forward strand.
CGCCAAATTTCGTTCTTCTAGGTTAAACCGTTCGTTGGCAGTAACCGGTTTCATTTTGAGGTTTCACTCTGTTTTCTCCTAAAGAGATACATGTATTTGGAACTCTAAATCAAACACGGTTTGTGCTAGCTCTTTGAAACTTGACACAATAAAGTAGTTTCAAGTTCTATCTCTATGGTTTGTTTGCTGTTGATGTAGCCCTAAGCAGAGACTGGCGAGAATCACTTTCATGGAAAGGGCCTGCCAAGCTTCCAAAAAACTACGAGTTGCCTGAAATCTCAGCACACACTTTTTCACCCAATCTTGATGAAACTTTCAGGTAATGATCAGTACACCAATCCCACTTGGCTCGCCAAATTTCGTTCTTCTAGGTTAAACCGTTCGTTGGCAGTAACCGGTTTCATTTTGAGGTTTCACTCTGTTTTCTCCTATAGGGATACATGTATTTGGAACTCTAAATCAAACACGGTTTGTGTTAGCTCTTTGAAACTTCACACAATAAAGCAGTTTCAAGTTCTATCTCTATGGTTTGTTTGCTGTTGATGTAGCCCTAAGCAGAGACTGGCGAGAATCCTTTCATGGAAAGGGCCTGCCAAGCTTCCAGAAAGCTACGAGTTGCCTGAAATCTCAGCAAACACTTTTTCACCCAATCTTGATGAAACTTTCATGTAATGATCAGTACACCAATCCCACTTGGCTCGCCAAATTTCGTTCTTCTAGGTTAAACCGTTCGTTGGCAGTAACCGGTTTCATTTTGAGGTTTCACTCTGTTTTCTCCTATAGAAATACATGTATTTGGAACTCTAAATCAAACACGGTTTGTGCTAGCTCTTTGAAACTTGACACAATAAAGCAGTTTCAAGTTCTATCTCTATGGTTTGTTTGCTGTTGATGTAGCCCTAAGCAGATACTGGCGAGAATCACTTTCATGGAAGGGGCCTGCCAAGCTTCCAAAAAACTACGAGTTGCCTGAAATCTCAGCACACACTTTTTCACCCAATCTTGATGAAACTTTCAGGTAATGATCAGTACACCAATCCCACTTGGCTCACCAAATTTCGTTCTTCTAGGTTAAACCGTTCGTTGGCAGTAACTGGTTTCATTTTGAGGTTTCACTCTGTTTTCTCCTATAGGGATACATGTATTTGGAACTCTAAATCAAACACGGTTTGTGTTAGCTCTTTGAAACTTGACACAATAAAGCAGTTTCAAGTTCTATCTCTATGGTTTGTTTGCTGTTGATGTAGCCCTAAGCAGAGACAGGCGAGAATCACTTTCATGGAAAGGGCCTGCCAAGCTTCCAAAAAACTACGAGTTGCCTGAAATCTCAGTACACACTTTTTAACCCAATCTTGATGAAACTTTCAGGTAATGATCAGTACACCAATCCCACTTGGCTCGCCAAATTTCGTTCTTCTAGGTTAAACCGTTCGTTGGCAGTAACCGGTTTCATTTTGAGGTTTCACTCTGTTTTCTCCTAAAGAGATACATGTATTTGGAATTCTAAATCAAACACGGTTTGTGCTAGCTCTTTGAAACTTGACACAATAAAGTAGTTTCAAGTTCTATCTCTATGGTTTGTTTGCTGTTGATGTAGCCCTAAGCAGAGACTGGCGAGAATCACTTTCATGGAAAGGGCCTGCCAAGCTTCCAAAAAACTACGAGTTGCCTGAAATCTCAGAAACACTTTTTCACCTAATCTTGATGAAACTTTCAGGTAATGATCAGTACACCAATCCCACTTGATTCGCCAAATTTCGTTCTTCTAGGTTAAACCGTTCGTTGGCAGGAACCGGTTTCATTTTGAGGTTTCACTCTGCTTTCTCCTATAGGGATACATGTATTTGGAAGTCTAAATCAAACACGGTTTGTGCTAGCTCTTTGAAACTTGACACAATAAAGCAGTTTCAAGTTCTATCTCTATGGTTTGTTTGCTGTTGATGTAGCCCTAAGCAGAGACTGGCGAGAATCACTTTCATGGAAAGGGCCTGCCAAGCTTCCAAAAAACTACGAGTTGCCTGAAATCTCAGCAAACACTTTTTCACCCAATCTTGATGAAACTTTCAGGTAATGATCAGTACACCAATCCCACTTGGCTCGCCAAATTTCGTTCTTCTAGGTTAAACCGTTCGTTGGCAGTAACCGGTTTCATTTTGAGGTTTCACTCTGTTTTCTCCTATAGGGATACATGTATTTGGAACTCTAAATCAAACACGGTTTGTGCTAGCTCTTTGAAACTTGACACAATAAAATAGTTTCAAGTTCTATCTCTATGGTTTGTTTGCTGTTGATGTAGCCCTAAGCAGAGACTGGCGAGAATCACTTTCATGGAAAGGGCCTGCCAAGCTTCCAAAAAACTACGAGTTGCCTGAAATCTCAGAAACACTTTTTCACCCAATCTTGATGAAACTTACAGGTAATGATCAGTACACCAATCCCACTTGATTCGCCAAATTTCGTTCTTCTAGGTTAAACCGTTCGTTGGCAGTAACCGGTTTCATTTTGAAGTTTCACTCTGTTTTCTCCTATAGGGATACATGTATTTGGAAGTCTAAATCAAACACGGTTTGTGGTAGCTCTTTGAAACTTGACACAATAAAGCAGTTTCAAGTTCTATCTCTATGGTTTGTTTGCTGTTGATGTAGCCCTAAGCAGAGACTGGCGAGAATCACTTTCATGGAAAGGGCCTGCCAAGCTTCCAAAAAACTACGAGTTGCCTGAAATCTCAGCACACACTTTTTCACCCAATCTTCATGAAACTTTCAGGTAATGATCAGTACACCAATCCCACTTGGCTCGCCAAACTTCGTTCTTCTAGGTTAAACCGTTCGTTGGCAGGAACCGGTTTCATTTTGAGGTTTCACTCTGTTTTCTCCTATATTGATACATGTATTTGGAAGTCTAAATCAAACACGGTTTGTGCTAGCTCTTTGAAACGTGACACAATAAAGCAGTTTCAAGTTCTATCTCTATGGTTTGTTTGCTGTTGATGTAGCCCTAAGCAGAGACTGGCGAGAATCACTTTCATGGAAAGGGCCTGCCAAGCTTTCAAAAAGCTACGAGTTGCCTGAAATCTCAGCAAACACTTTTTCACCCAATCTTGATGAAACTTTCAGGTAATGATCAGTACACCAATCCCACTTGGCTCGCCAAATTTCGTTCTTCTAGGTTAAACCGTTCATTGGCAGTAACCGGTTTCATTTTGAGGTTTCACTCTGTTTTCTCCTATAGAAATACATGTATTTGGAACTCTAAATCAAACACGGTTTGTGCTAGCTCTTTGAAACTTGACACAATAAAGCAGTTTCAAGTTCTATTTCTATGGTTTGTTTGCTGTTGACGTAGCCCTAAGCAGAGACTGGCGAGAATCACTTTCATGGAAAGGGCCTGCCAAGCTTCCAAAAAACTACGAGTTGCCTGAAATCTCAGCAAACACTTTTTCACCCAATCTTGATGAAACTTTCAGGTAATGATCAGTACACCAATCCCACTTGGCTCGCCAAATTTCGTTCTTCTAGGTTAAACCGTTCGTTGGCAGTAATCGGTTTCATTTTGAGGTTTCACTCTGTTTTCTCCTATAGGGATACATGTATTTGGAAGTCTAAATCAAACACGGTTTGTGGTAGCTCTTTGAAACTTAACACAATAAAGCAGTTTCAAGTTCTATCTCTATGGTTTGTTTGCTGTTGATGTAGCCCTAAGCAGAGACTGGCGAGAATCACTTTCAAGGAAAGGGCCTGCCAAGCTTCCAAAAATCTACGAGTTGCCTGAAATCTAAGCACACACTTTTTCACCCAATCTTCATGAAACTTTCAGGTAATGATCAGTACACCAATCCCACTTGGCTTGCCAAATTTCGTTCTTCTAGGTTAAACCGTTCGTTGGCAGTAACCGGTTTCATTTTGAGGTTTCACTCTGCTTTCTCCTATAGGGATACATGTATTTGGAACTCTAAATCAAACACGGTTTGTGTTAGCTCTTTGAAACTTGACACAATAAAGCAGTTTCAAGTTCTATCTCTATGGTTTGTTTGCTGTTGATGTAGCCCTAAGCAGAGACTGGCGAGAATCACTTTCATGGAAAGGGCCTGACAAGCTTCCAAAAACCTACAAGTTGCCTGAAATCTCAGTACACACTTTCTCACCCAATCTTGATGAAACTTTCAGGTAATGATCAGTACACCAATCCCACTTGGCTCGCCAAATTTTGTTCTTCTAGGTTAAACCGTTCGTTGGCAGTAACCGGTTTCATTTTGAGATTTCACTCTGTTTTCTCCTATAGGGATACATGTATTTGGAACTCTAAATCAAACACGGTTTGTGCTACCTCTTTGAAACTTGACACAATAAAGTAGTTTCAAGTTCTATCTCTATGGTTTGTTTGCTGTTGATGTAGCCCTAAGCAGAGACTGGCGAGAATCACTTTCATGGAAAGGGCCTGCCAAGCTTCCAAAAAACTACGAGTTGCCTGAAATCTCAGCAAACACTTTTTCACCCAATCTTGATGAAACTTTCAGGTAATGATCAGTACACCAATTTCACGTGGCTCGCCAAATTTCGTTCTTCTAGGTTAAACAGTTCGTTGGCAGTAACCGGTTTCAATTTGAGGTTACACTCTGCTTTCTCCTATAGGGATACATGTATTTGGAAGTCTAAATCAAACACGGTTTGTGCTAGCTCTTAGAAACTTGACACAATAAAGCAGTTTCCAGTTCTATCTCTATGGTTTGTTTGCTGTTGATGTAGCCCTAAGCAGAGACTGGCGAGAATCACTTTCATGGAAAGGGCCTGCCAAGCTTTCAAAAAACTACGAGTTGCCTGAAATCTCAGCAAACACTTTTTCACCCAATCTTGATGAAACTTTCAGGTAATGATCAGTACACCAATCCCACTTGGCTCGCCAAATTTCGTTCTTCTAGGTTAAACCGTTCGTTGGCAGTAATCGGTTTCATTTTGATGTTTAACTCTGTTTTCTCCTATAGGGATACATGTATTTGGAACTCTAAATCAAACACGGTTTGTGCTAGCTCTTTGAAACTTGACACAATGAAGCAGTTTCAAGTTCTATCTCTATGGTTTGTTTGCTGTTAATGTAGCCCTAAGCAGAGACTGGCGAGAATCACTTTCATGGAAAGGGCCTGCCAAGCTTCCAAAAAACTACGAGTTGCCTGAAATCTCAGCAAACACTTTTTCACCCAATCTTGATGATACTTTCAGGTAATGATCAGGACACCAATCCCACTTGGCTCGCCAAATTTCCTTCTTCTAGGTTAAACCGTTCGTTGGCAGTAACCGGTTTCATTTTGAGGTTTCACTCTGTTTTCTCCTATAGGGATACATGTATTTGGAAGTCTAAATCAAACACGGTTTGTGCTAGCTCTTTGAAACTTGACACAATAAATCAGTTTCAAGTTCTATCTCTATGGTTTGTTTGCTGTTGATGTAGCCCTAAGCAGAGAGTGGCGAGAATCACTTTCATGGAAAGGGCCTGCCAAGCTTCCAAAAAACTACGAGTTGCCTGAAATCTCAGCAAACACTTTTTCACCCAATCTTGATGAAACTTTCAGGTAATGATCAGTACACCAATGGCACTTGGCTCGCCAAATTTCGTTCTTCTAGGTTAAACCCTTCGTTGGCAGTAACCGGTTTCATTTTGAGGTTTCACTCTGTTTTCTCCTATAGGGATACATGTATTTGGAACTCTAAATCAAACACGGTTTGTGCTACCTCTTTGAAACTTGACACAATGAAGCAGTTTCAAGTTCTATCTCTATGGTTTGTTTGCTGTTGATGTAGCCCTAAGCAGAGACTGGCGAGAATCACTTTCATGGAAAGGGCCTGCCAAGCTTCCAAAAAACTACGAGTTGCCTGAAATCTCAGCACACACTTTTTCACCCAATCTTGATGAAACTTTCGGGTAATGATCAGTACACCAATCCCACTTGGCTCGCCAAATTTTGTTCTTCTAGGTTAAACCGTTCGTTGGCAGTAACCGGTTTCATTTTGAGGTTTCACTCTGTTTTCTCCTATAGGGATACATGTATTTGGAAGTCTAAATCAAACACGGTTTGTGCTAGCTCTTTGAAACTTGACACAATAAAGCAGTTTCCAGTTCTATCTCTATGGTTTGTTTGCTGTTGATGTAGCCCTAAGCAGAGACTGGCGAGAATCACTTTCATGGAAAGGGCCTGCCAAGCTTCCAAAAATCTACGAGTTGCCTGAAATCTCAGCAAACACTTTTTCACCCAATCTTGATGAAACTTGCAGGTAATGATCAGTACACGAATCCCACTTGGCACACCAAATTTCGTTCTTCTAGGTTAAACCGTTCGTTGGCAGTAACCGGTTTCATTTTGAGGTTTCACTCTGTTTTCTCCTATATGGATACATGTATTTGAACTCTAAATCAAACACGGTTTGTGCTAGCTCTTTGAAACTTGACACAATAAAGCAGTTTCAAGTTCTATCTCTATGGTTTGTTTGCTGTTGATGTAGCCCTAAGCAGAGACTGGCGAGAATCACTTTCAAGGAAAGGGCCTGCCAAGCTTCCAAAAAACTACGAGTTGCCTGAAATCTCAGCAAACACTTTTTCACCCATTCTTGATGAAACTTTCAGGTAATGATCAGTACACCAATCCCACTTGGCTCGCCAAATTTCGTTCTTCTAGGTTAAACCGTTCGTTGGCAGTAACCGGTTTCATTTTGAGGTTTCACTCTGTTTTCTCCTATAAGGATACATGTATTTGGAAGTCTAAATCAAACACGGTTTGTGCTAGCTCTTTGAAACTTGACACAATAAAGCAGTTTCAAGTTCTATCTCTATGGTTTGTTTGCTGTTGATGTAGCCCTAAGCAGAGACTGGCGAGAATCACTTTCATGGAAAGGGCCTGCCAAGCTTCGAAAAAACTACGAGTTTCCTGAAATCTCAGCACACACTTTTTCACCCAATCTTGATGAAACTTTCGGGAAATGATCAGTACACCAATCCCACTTGGCTCGCCAAATTTCGTTCTTCTAGGTTAAACCGTTCGTTGGCAGTAACCGGTTTCATTTTGAGGTTTCACTCTGTTTTCTCCTATAGGGATACATGTATTTGGAACTCTAAATCAAACACGGTTTGTGCTAGCTCTTTGAAACTTGACACAATAAAGCAGTTTCCAGTTCTATCTCTATGGTTTGTTTGCTGTTGATGTAGCCCTAAGCAGAGACTGGCGAGAATCACTTTCATGGAAAGGGCCTGCCAAGCTTCCAAAAAACTATGAATTGCCTGAAATCTCAGCAAACACTTTTTCACCCAATCTTGATGATACTTTCAGGTAATGATCAGTACACCAAGCCCACTTGGCTCGCCAAATTTCGTTCGTCTAGGTTAAACCGTTCGTTGGCAGTAACCGGTTTCATTTTGAGGTTTCACTCTGTTTTCTCCTATAGGGATACATGTATTTGGAACTCTAAATCAAACACGGTTTGTGCTAGCTCTTTGAAACTTGACACAATAAAGCAGTTTCAAGTTCTATCTCTATGGTTTGTTTGCTGTTGATGTAGCCCTAAGCAGAAACTGGCGAGAATCACTTTCATGGAAAGGGCCTGCCAAGCTTCCAAAAAACTACGAGTTGCCTGAAATCTCAGCAAATACTTTTTCACCCAATCTTGATGAAACTTGCAGGTAATAATCAGTACACGAATCCCACTTGGCTCACCAAATTTTGTTCTTCTAGGTTAAACCGTTCGTTGGCAGTAACCGGTTTCATTTTGAGGTTTCACTCTGTTTTCTCCTATATGGATACATGTATTTGGAACTCTAAATCAAACACGGTTTGTGCTAGCTCTTTGAAACTTGACACAATAAAGCAGTTTCAAGTTCTATCTCTATGGTTTGTTTGCTGTTGATGTAGCCCTAATCAGATACTGGCGAGAATCACTTTCATGGAAAGGGCCTGCCAAGCTTCCAAAAAACTACGAGTTGCCTGAAATCTCAGCAAACACTTTTTCACCCAATCTTGATGAAACTTTCAGGTAATGATTAGTACACCAATCCCACTTGGCTCGCCAAATTTCGTTCTTCTAGGTTAAACCGTTCGTTGGCAGTAACCAGTTTCATTTTGAGGTTTCACTCTGTTTTCTCCTATAAGGATACATGTATTTGGAACTCTAAATCAAACACGGTTTGTGCTAGCTCTTTGAAACTTGACACAATAAAGCAGGTTCAAGTTCTATCTTTATGGTTTGTTTGCTGTTGATGTAGCCCTAAGCAGAGACTGGCGTGAATCACTTTCATGGAAAGGGCCTGCCAAGCTTCCAAAAAACTACGAGTTTCCTGAAATCTCAGCAAACACTTTTTCACCCAATCTTGATGAAACTTTCAGGTAATGATCGGGACACCAATCCCACTTGGCTCGCCAAATTTCCTTCTTCTAGGTTAAACCGTTCGTTGGCAGTAACCGGTTTCATTTTGAGGTTTCACTCTGTTTTCTCCTATAAGGATACATGTATTTGTTACTCTAAATCAAACACGGTTTGTTGTAGCTCTTTGAAACTTGACACAATAAAGCAGTTTCAAGTTCTATCTCTATGGTTTGTTTGCTGTTGATGTAGCCCTAAGCAGAGAGTGGCGAGAATCACTTTCATGGAAAGGGCCTGCCAAGCTTCCAAAAAACTACGAGTTGCCTGAAATCTCAGCAAACACTTTTTCACCCAATCTTGATGAAACTTTTAGGTAATGATCAGTACACCAATCCCACTTGGCTCGCCAAATTTCGTTCTTCTAGGTTAAACCGTTCGTTGGCAGTAACCGGTTTCATTTTGAGGTTTCACTCTGTTTTCTCCTATAGGGATACATGTATTTGGAACTCTAAATCAAACACGGTTTGTGCTAGCTCTTTGAAACTTGACACAATAAAGCAGTTTCCAGTTCTATCTCTATGGTTTGTTTGCTGTTGATGTAGCCCTAAGCAGAGACTGGCGAGAATCACTTTCATGGAAAGGGCCTGCCAAGCTTCCAAAAAACTACGAATTGCCTGAAATCTCAGCAAACACTTTTTCACCCAATCTTGATGATACTTTCAGGTAATGATCAGTACACCAAGCCCACTTGGCTCGCCAAATTTCGTTCGTCTAGGTTAAACCGTTCGTTGGCAGTAACCGGTTTCATTTTGAGGTTTCACTCTGTTTTCTCCTATAGGGATACATGTATTTGGAACTCTAAATCAAACACGGTTTGTGCTAGCTCTTTGAAACTTGACACAATAAAGCAGTTTCAAGTTCTATCTCTATGGTTTGTTTGCTGTTGATGTAGCCCTAAGCAGAAACTGGCGAGAATCACTTTCATGGAAAGGGCCTGCCAAGCTTCCAAAAAACTACGAGTTCCCTGAAATCTCAGCAAACACTTTTTCACCCAATCTTGATGAAACTTGCAGGTAATGATCAGTACACGAATCCCACTTGGCTCACCAAATTTCGTTCTTCTAGGTTAAACCGTTCGTTGGCAGTAACGTGTTTCATTTTGAGGTTTCACTCTGTTTTCTCCTATATGGATACATGTATTTGGAACTCTAAATCAAACACGGTTTGTGCTAGCTCTTTGAAACTTGACACAATAAAGCAGTTTCAAGTTCTATCTCTATGGTTTGTTTGCTGTTGATGTAGCCCTAATCAGATACTGGCGAGAATCACTTTCATGGAAAGGGCCTGCCAAGCTTCCAAAAAACTACGAGTTGCCTGAAATCTCAGCAAACACTTTTTCACCCAATCTTGATGAAACTTTCAGGTAATGATCAGTACACCAATCCCACTTGGCTCGCCAAATTTCGTTCTTCTAGGTTAAACCGTTCGTTGGCAGTAACCAGTTTCATTTTGAGGTTTCACTCTGTTTTCTCCTATAAGGATACATGTATTTGGAACTCTAAATCAAACACGGTTTGTGGTAGCTCTTTGAAACTTGACACAATAAAGCAGGTTCAAGTTCTATCTTTATGGTTTGTTTGCTGTTGATGTAGCCCTAAGCAGAGACTGGCGTGAATCACTTTCATGGAAAGGGCCTGCCAAGCTTCCAAAAAACTACGAGTTTCCTGAAATCTCAGCAAACACTTTTTCACCCAATCTTGATGAAACTTTCAGGTAATGATCGGGACACCAATCCCACTTGGTTCGCCAAATTTCCTTCTTCTAGGTTAAACCGTTCGTTGGCAGTAACCGGTTTCATTTTGAGGTTTCACTCTGTTTTCTCCTATAAGGATACATGTATTTGTTACTCTAAATAAAACACGGTTTGTGGTAGCTCTTTGAAACTTGACACAATAAAGCAGTTTCAAGTTCTATCTCTATGGTTTGTTTGCTGTTGATGTAGCCCTAAGCAGAGAGTGGCGAGAATCACTTTCATGGAAAGGGCCTGCCAAGCTTCCAAAAAACTACGAGTTGCCTGAAATCTCAGCAAACACTTTTTCACCCAATCTTGATGAAACTTTCAGGTAATGATCAGTACACCAATCGCACTTGGCTCGCCAAATTTCGTTCTTCTAGGTTAAACCGTTCGTTGGCAGTAACCGGTTTCATTTTGATGTTTAACTCTTTTTCTCCTATAGGGATACATGTATTTGGATCACTAAATCAAACACGGTTTGTGGTAGCTCTTTGAAAATTGACACAATAAAGCAGTTTCAAGTTCTATCTCTATGGTTTGTTTGCTGTTGATGTAGTCCTAAGCAGAGACTGGCGAGAATCACTTTCATGGAAAGGGCCTGCCAAGCTTCCAAAAAACTACGAGTTGCCTGAAATCTCAGCAAACACTTTTTCACCCAATCTTGACGATACTTTCAGGTAATGATCAGTACACCAATCCCACTTGGCTCGCCAAATTTCGTTCTTCTAGGTTAAACCGTTCGTTGGCAGGAACCGGTTTCATTTTGAGGTTTCACTCTGTTTTCTCCTATAGGGATACATGTATTTGGAAGTCTAAATCAAACACGGTTTGTGCTAGCTCTTTGAAACTTGACACAATAAAGCAGTTTCAAGTTCTATCTCTATGGTTTGTTTGCTGTTGATGTAGCCCTAAGCAGAGACTGGCGAGAATCACTTTCATGGAAAGGGCCTGCCAAGCTTCCAAAAAACTACGAGTTTCCTGAAATCTCAGCACACACTTTTTCACCCAATCTTGATGAAACTTTCGGGTAATGATCAGTACACCAATCCCACTTGGCTCGCCAAATTTCGTTCTTCTAGGTTAAACCGTTCGTTGGCAGGAACCGGTTTCATTTTGAGGTTTCACTCTGCTTTCTCCTATAGGGATACATGTATTTGGAAGTCTAAATCAAACACGGTTTGTGCTAGCTCTTTGAAACTTGACACAATAAAGCAGTTTCAAGTTCTATCTCTATGGTTTGTTTGCTGTTGATGTAGCCCTAAGCAGAGACTGGCGAGAATCACTTTCATGGAAAGGGCCTGCCAAGCTTCCAAAAAGTTACGAGTTGCCTGAAATCTCAGCAAACACTTTTTCACCCAATCTTGATGAAACTTTCAGGTAATGATCAGTACACCAATCCCACTTGGCTCGCCAAATTTCGTTCTTCTAGGTTAAACCGTTCGTTGGCAATAACCGGTTTCATTTTGAGGTTTCACTGTGTTTTCTCCTATAGGGATACATGTATTTGGAACTCTAAATCAAACACGGTTTGTGCTAGCTCTTTGAAACTTGACACAATAAAGCAGGTTCAAGTTCTATCTTTATGGTTTGTTTGCTGTTGATGTAGCCCTAAGCAGAGACTGGCGTGAATCACTTTCATGGAAAGGGCCTGCCAAGCTTCCAAAAAACTACGAGTTTCCTGAAATCTCAGCAAACACTTTTTCACCCAATCTTGATGAAACTTTCAGGTAATGATCGGGACACCAATCCCACTTGGCTCGCCAAATTTCCTTCTTCTAGGTTAAACCGTTCGTTGGCAGTAACCGGTTTCATTTTGAGGTTTCACTCTGTTTTCTCCTATAAGGATACATGTATTTGTTACTCTAAATCAAACACGGTTTGTTGTAGCTCTTTGAAACTTGACACAATAAAGCAGTTTCAAGTTCTATCTCTATGGTTTGTTTGCTGTTGATGTAGCCCTAAGCAGAGAGTGGCGAGAATCACTTTCATGGAAAGGGCCTGCCAAGCTTCCAAAAAACTACGAGTTGCCTGAAATCTCAGCAAACACTTTTTCACCCAATCTTGATGAAACTTTTAGGTAATGATCAGTACACCAATCGCACTTGGCTCGCCAAATTTCGTTCTTCTAGGTTAAACCGTTCGTTGGCAGTAACCGGTTTCATTTTGAGGTTTCACTCTGTTTTCTCCTATAGGGATACATGTATTTGGAACTCTAAATCAAACACGGTTTGTGCTAGCTCTTTGAAACTTGACACAATAAAGCAGTTTCCAGTTCTATCTCTATGGTTTGTTTGCTGTTGATGTAGCCCTAAGCAGAGACTGGCGAGAATCACTTTCATGGAAAGGGCCTGCCAAGCTTCCAAAAAACTACGAGTTGCCTGAAATCTCAGCAAACATTTTTTCACCCAATCTTGATGATTCTTTCAGGTAATGATCAGTACACCAAGCCCACTTGGCTCGCCAAATTTCGTTCGTCTAGGTTAAACCGTTCGTTGGCAGTAACCGGTTTCATTTTGAGGTTTCACTCTGTTTTCTCCTATAGGGATACATGTATTTGGAACTCTAAATCAAACACGGTTTGTGCTAGCTCTTTGAAACTTGACACAATAAAGCAGTTTCAAGTTCTATCTCTATGGTTTGTTTGCTGTTGATGTAGCCCTAAGCAGAAACTGGCGAGAATCACTTTCATGGAAAGGGCCTGCCAAGCTTCCAAAAAACTACGAGTTGCCTGAAATCTCAGCAAACACTTTTTCACCCAATCTTGATGAAACTTGCAGGTAATGATCAGTACACGAATCCCCACTTGGCTCACCAAATTTCGTTCTTCTAGGTTAAACCGTTCGTTGGCAGTAACGTGTTTCATTTTGAGGTTTCACTCTGTTTTCTCCTATATGGATACATGTATTTGGAACTCTAAATCAAACACGGTTTGTGCTAGCTCTTTGAAACTTGACACAATAAAGCAGTTTCAAGTTCTATCTCTATGGTTTGTTTGCTGTTGATGTAGCCCTAATCAGATACTGGCGAGAATCACTTTCATGGAAAGGGCCTGCCAAGCTTCCAAAAACTACGAGTTGCCTGAAATCTCAGCAAACACTTTTTCACCCAATCTTGATGAAACTTTCAGGTAATGATCAGTACACCAATCCCACTTGGCTCGCCAAATTTCGTTCTTCTAGGTTAAACCGTTCGTTGGCAGTAACCAGTTTCATTTTGAGGTTTCACTCTGTTTTCTCCTATAAGGATACATGTATTTGGAACTCTAAATCAAACACGGTTTGTGGTAGCTCTTTGAAACTTGACACAATAAAGCAGGTTCAAGTTCTATCTTTATGGTTTGTTTGCTGTTGATGTAGCCCTAAGCAGAGACTGGCGTGAATCACTTTCATGGAAAGGGCCTGCCAAGCTTCCAAAAAACTACGAGTTTCCTGAAATCTCAGCAAACACTTTTTCACCCAATCTTGATGAAACTTTCAGGTAATGATCGGGACACCAATCCCACTTGGTTCGCCAAATTTCCTTCTTCTAGGTTAAACCGTTCGTTGGCAGTAACCGGTTTCATTTTGAGGTTTCACTCTGTTTTCTCCTATAAGGATACATGTATTTGTTACTCTAAATAAAACACGGTTTGTGGTAGCTCTTTGAAACTTGACACAATAAAGCAGTTTCAAGTTCTATCTCTATGGTTTGTTTGCTGTTGATGTAGCCCTAAGCAGAGAGTGGCGAGAATCACTTTCATGGAAAGGGCCTGCCAAGCTTCCAAAAAACTACGAGTTGCCTGAAATCTCAGCAAACACTTTTTCACCCAATCTTGATGAAACTTTCAGGTAATGATCAGTACACCAATCGCACTTGGCTCGCCAAATTTCGTTCTTCTAGGTTAAACCGTTCGTTGGCAGTAACCGGTTTCATTTTGATGTTTAACTCTTTTTCTCCTATAGGGATACATGTATTTGGATCACTAAATCAAACACGGTTTGTGGTAGCTCTTTGAAAATTGACACAATAAAGCAGTTTCAAGTTCTATCTCTATGGTTTGTTTGCTGTTGATGTAGTCCTAAGCAGAGACTGGCGAGAATCACTTTCATGGAAGGGCCTGCCAAGCTTCCAAAAAACTACGAGTTGCCTGAAATCTCAGCAAACACTTTTTCACCCAATCTTGACGATACTTTCAGGTAATGATCAGTACACCAATCCCACTTGGCTCGCCAAATTTCGTTCTTCTAGGTTAAACCGTTTCGTTGGCAGGAACCGGTTTCATTTTGAGGTTTCACTCTGTTTTCTCCTATAGGGATACATGTATTTGGAAGTCTAAATCAAACACGGTTTGTGCTAGCTCTTTGAAACTTGACACAATAAAGCAGTTTCAAGTTCTATCTCTATGGTTTGTTTGCTGTTGATGTAGCCCTAAGCAGAGACTGGCGAGAATCACTTTCATGGAAAGGGCCTGCCAAGCTTCCAAAAAACTACGAGTTTCCTGAAATCTCAGCACACACTTTTTCACCCAATCTTGATGAAACTTCGGGTAATGATCAGTACACCAATCCACTTGGCTCGCCAAATTCGTTCTTCTAGGTTAAACCGTTCGTTGGCAGGAACCGGTTTCATTTTGAGGTTTCTTTCACTCTGCTTTCTCCTATAGGGATACATGTATTTGGAAGTCTAAATCAAACACGGTTTGTGCTAGCTCTTTGAAACTTGACACAATAAAGCAGTTTCAAGTTCTATCTCTATGGTTTGTTTGCTGTTGATGTAGCCCTAAGCAGAGACTGGCGAGAATCACTTTCATGGAAAGGGCCTGCCAAGCTTCCAAAAAGTTACGAGTTGCCTGAAATCTCAGCAAACACTTTTTCACCCAATCTTGATGAAACTTTCAGGTAATGATCAGTACACCAATCCCACTTGGCTCGCCAAATTTCGTTCTTCTAGGTTAAACCGTTCGTTGGCAATAACCGGTTTCATTTTGAGGTTTCACTCTGTTTTCTCCTATAGGGATACATGTATTTGGAACTCTAAATCAAACACGGTTTGTGTTAACTCTTTGAAACGTGACACAATAAAGCAGTTTCAAGTTCTATCTCTATGGTTTGTTTGCTGTTGATGTAGCCCTAAGCAGAGACTGGCGAGAATCACTTTCATGGAAAGGGCCTGCCAAGCTTCCAAAAAACTACGAGTTGCCTGTAATCTCAGCACACACGTTTTCACCCAATCTTGATGAAACTTTCAGGTAATGATCAGTACACCAATCCCACTTGGCTCACCAAATTTCGTTCTTCTAGGTTAAACCGTTCGTTGGCAGTAACTGGTTTCATTTTGAGGTTTCACTCTGTTTTCTCCTATAGGGATACATGTATTTGGAACTCTAAATCAAACACGGTTTGTGTTAGCTCTTTGAAACTTGACACAATAAAGCAGTTTCAAGTTCTATCTCTATGGTTTGTTTGCTGTTGATGTAGCCCTAAGCAGAGACTGGCGAGAATCACTTTCATGGAAAGGGCCTGCCAAGCTTCCAAAAAACTACGAGTTGCCTGAAATCTCAGCAAACACTTTTTCACCCAATCTTGATGAAACTTTCAGGTAATGATCAGTACACCAATCCCACTTGGCTCGCCAAAATTTCGTTCTTCTAGGTTTAAACCGTTCGTTGGCAGTAAGGTTTCATTTTGAGGTTTCACTCTGTTTTCTCAATAGAGATACATGTATTTGGAACTCTAAATCAAACACGGTTTGTGCTAGCTCTTTGAAACTTGACACAATAAAGTAGTTTCAAGTTCTATCTCTATGGTTTGTTTGCTGTTGATGTAGCCCTAAGCAGAGACTGGCGAGAATCACTTTCATGGAAAGGGCCTGCCAAGCTTCCAAAAAACTATGAGTTGCCTGAAATCTCAGCAAACACTTTTTCACCCAATCTTGATGAAACTTTCAGGTAATGATCAGTACACCAATCCCACTTGGCTCGCCAAATTTCGTTCTTCTAGGTTAAACCGTTCGTTGGCAGGAACCGGTTTCATTTTGAGGTTT
>NW_027522747.1:0-81642 GCF_052094955.1 Ictidomys tridecemlineatus
GCTTAGGGCTACATCAACAGCAAACAAACCATAGAGATAGAACTTGAAACTGCTTTATTTTGTCAAGTTTCAAAGAGCTAGCACAAACCGTGTTTGATTTAGAGTTCCAAATACATGTATCCCTATAGGAGAAAACAGAGTGAAACCTCAAAATGAAACCGGTTACTGCCAACGAACTGTTTAACCTAGAAGAACGAAATTTGGCGAGCCAAGTGGGATTGGTGTACTGATCATTACCTGAAAGTTTCATCAAGATTGGGTGAAAAAGGGTGTGCTGAGATTTCGGGCAACTCGTAGTTTTTTGGAAGCTTGGCAGGCCCTTTCCATGAAAGTGATTCTCGCCAGTCTCTGCTTAGGGCTACATCAACAGCAAACAAACCATAGAGATAGAACTTGAAACTGCTTTATTTTGTCAAGTTTCAAAGAGCTAGCACAAACCGTGTTTGATTTAGAGTTCCAAATACATGTATCCCTATAGGAGAAAACAGAGTGAAACCTCAAAATGAAACCGGTTACTGCCAACGAACGGTTCAACCTAGAAGAATGAAATTTGGCGAGCCAAGTGGGATTGGTGTACTGATCATTATCTGAAAGTTTCATCAAGATTGGGTGAAAAATTGTGTGCTGAGATTTCAGGCAACTCGTAGTTTTTTGGAAGCTTGGCAGGCCCTTTCCATGAAAGTGATTCTCCCCAGTCTCTGCTTAGGGCTACATCAACAGCAAACAAACCATAGAGATAGAACTTGAAACTGCTTTATTTTGTCAAGTTTCAAAGAGCTAGCACAAACCGTGTTTGATTTAGAGTTCCAAATACATGTATCCCTATAGGAGAAAACAGAGTGAAACCTCAAAATGAAACCGGTTACTGCCAACGAACGGTTTAACCTAGAAGAACGAAATTTGGCTAGCCAAGTGGGATTGGTTTACTGATCATTACCTGAAAGTTTCATCAAGATTGGGTGAAAAAGTGTGTGCTGAGATTTCGGGCAACTCGTACTTTTTTGGAAGCTTGGCAGGCCCATTCCATGAAAGTGATTCTCGCCAGTCTCTGCTTAGGGCTACATCAACAGCAAACAAACCATAGAGATAGAACTTGAAACTGCTTTATTGTGTCAAGTTTCAAAGACCTAGCACAAACCGTGTTTGATTTTGAGTTCCAAATACATGTATCCCTATAGGAGAAAACAGAGTGAAACCTCAAAATGAAAACGGTTACTGCCAACGAACGGTTTAACCTAGAAGAACGAAATTTGGCAAGCCAAGTGGGATTGGTGTACTGATCATTATCTGAAAGTTTCATCAAGATTGGGTGAAAAATTGTGTGCTGAGATTTCAGGCAACTCGTAGTTTTTTGGAAGCTTGGCAGGCCCTTTCCATGAAAGTGATTCTCGCCAGTCTCTGCTTAGGGCTACATCAACAGCAAACAAACCATAGAGATAGAACTTGAAACTGCTTTATTTTGTCAAGTTTCAAAGAGCTAGCACAAACCGTGTTTGATTTAGAGTTCCAAATACATGTATCCCTATAGGAGAAAACAGAGTGAAACCTCAAAATGAAACCGGTTACTGCCAACGAACTGTTTAACCTAGAAGAACGAAATTTGGCGAGCCAAGTGGGATTGGTGTACTGATCATTACCTGAAAGTTTCATCAAGATTGGGTGAAAAAGGGTGTGCTGAGATTTCGGGCAACTCGTAGTTTTTTGGAAGCTTGGCAGGCCCTTTCCATGAAAGTGATTCTCGCCAGTCTCTGCTTAGGGCTACATCAACAGCAAACAAACCATAGAGATAGAACTTGAAACTGCTTTATTTTGTCAAGTTTCAAAGAGCTAGCACAAACCGTGTTTGATTTAGAGTTCCAAATACATGTATCCCTATAGGAGAAAACAGAGTGAAACCTCAAAATGAAACCGGTTACTGCCAACGAACGGTTCAACCTAGAAGAACGAAATTTGGCGAGCCAAGTGGGATTGGTGTACTGATCATTATCTGAAAGTTTCATCAAGATTGGGTGAAAAATTGTGTGCTGAGATTTCAGGCAACTCGTAGTTTTTTGGAAGCTTGGCAGGCCCTTTCCATGAAAGTGATTCTCCCCAGTCTCTGCTTAGGGCTACATCAACAGCAAACAAACCATAGAGATAGAACTTGAAACTGCTTTATTTTGTCAAGTTTCAAAGAGCTAGCACAAACCGTGTTTGATTTAGAGTTCCAAATACATGTATCCCTATAGGAGAAAACAGAGTGAAACCTCAAAATGAAACCGGTTACTGCCAACGAACGGTTTAACCTAGAAGAACGAAATTTGGCTAGCCAAGTGGGATTGGTTTACTGATCATTACCTGAAAGTTTCATCAAGATTGGGTGAAAAAGTGTGTGCTGAGATTTCGGGCAACTCGTACTTTTTTGGAAGCTTGGCAGGCCCATTCCATGAAAGTGATTCTCGCCAGTCTCTGCTTAGGGCTACATCAACAGCAAACAAACTATAGAGATAGAACTTGAAACTGCTTTATTGTGTCAAGTTTCAAAGAGCTAGCACAAACCGTGTTTGATTTTGAGTTCCAAATACATGTATCCCTATAGGAGAAAACAGAGTGAAACCTCAAAATGAAAACGGTTACTGCCAACGAACGGTTTAACCTAGAAGAACGAAATTTGGCAAGCCAAGTGGGATTGGTGTACTGATCATTATCTGAAAGTTTCATCAAGATTGGGTGAAAAATTGTGTGCTGAGATTTCAGGCAACTCGTAGTTTTTTGGAAGCTTGGCAGGCCCTTTCCATGAAAGTGATTCTCGCCAGTCTCTGCTTAGGGCTACATCAACAGCAAACAAACCATAGAGATAGAACTTGAAACTGCTTTATTTTTTCAAGTTTCAAAGAGCTAGCACAAACCGTGTTTGATTTAGAGTTCCAAATACATGTATCCCTATAGGAGAAAACAGAGTGAAACCTCAAAATGAAACCGGTTACTGCCAACGAACGGTTTAACCTAGAAGAACGAAATATGGCGAGCCAAGAGGGATTGGTGTACTGATCATTACCTAAAAGTTTCATCAAGATTGGGTGAAAAAGGGTGTGCTGAGATTTCGGGCAACTCGTAGTTTTTTGGAAGCTTGGCAGGCCCTTTCCATGAAAGTGATTCTCGGCAGTCTCTGCTTAGGGCTACATCAACAGCAAACAAACCATAGAGATAGAACTTGAAACTGCTTTATTTTGTCAAGTTTCAAAGAGCTAGCACAAACCGTGTTTTATTTAGAGTTCCAAATACATGTATCCCTATAGGAGAAAACAGAGTGAAACCTCAAAATGAAACCGGTTACTGCCAACGAACGGTTCAACCTAGAAGAACGAAATTTGGCGAGCCAAGTGGGATTGGTGTACTGATCATTATCTGAAAGTTTCATCAAGATTGGGTGAAAAAGGGTGTGCTGAGATTTCAGGCAACTCGTAGTTTTTTGGAAGCTTGGCAGGCCCTTTCCATGAAAGTGATTCTCCCCAGTCTCTGCTTAGGGCTACATCAACAGCAAACAAACCATAGAGATAGAACTTGAAACTGCTTTATTTTGTCAAGTTTCAAAGAGCTAGCACAAACCGTGTTTGATTTAGAGTTCCAAATACATGTATCCCTATAGGAGAAAACAGAGTGAAACCTCAAAATGAAACCGGTTACTGCCAACGAACGGTTTAACCTAGAAGAACGAAATTTGGCTAGCCAAGTGGGATTGGTTTACTGATCATTACCTGAAAGTTTCATCAAGATTGGGTGAAAAAGTGAGTGCTGAGATTTCGGGCAACTCGTACTTTTTTGGAAGCTTGGCAGGCCCATTCCATGAAAGTGATTCTCGCCAGTCTCTGCTTAGGGCTACATCAACAGCAAACAAACCATAGAGATAGAACTTGAAACTGCTTTATTGTTTCAAATTTCAAAGAGCTAGCACAAACCGTGTTTGATTTAGAGTTCCAAATACATGTATCCCTATAGGAGAAAACAGAGTGAAACCTCAAAATGAAACCGGTTACTGCCAACGAAGGGTTTAACCTAGAAGAACGAAATTTGGCGAGCCAAGTGGGATTGGTGTACTGATCATTATCTGAAAGTTTCATCAAGATTGGGTGAAAAATTGTGTGCTGAGATTTCAGGCAACTCGTAGTTTTTTGGAAGCTTGGCAGGCCCTTTCCATGAAAGTGATTCTCGCCAGTCTCTGCTTAGGGCTACATCAACAGCAAACAAACCATAGAGATAGAACTTGAAACTGCTTTATTGTGTCAAGTTTCAAAGAGCTAGCACAAACCGTGTTTGATTTAGAGTTCCAAATACATGTATCCCTATAGGAGAAAACAGAGTGAAACCTCAAAATAAAACCGGTTACTGCCAACGAACGGTTTAACCTAGAAGAACGAAATTTGGCTAGCCAAGTGGGATTGGTTTACTGATCATTACCTGAAAGTTTCATCAAGATTGGGTGAAAAAGTGTGTGCTGAGATTTCGGGCAACTCGTACTTTTTTGGAAGCTTGGCAGGCCCATTCCATGAAAGTGATTCTCGCCAGTCTCTGCTTAGGGCTACATCAACAGCAAACAAACCATAGAGATAGAACTTGAAACTGCTTTATTGTGTCAAGTTTCAAAGAGCTAGCACAAACCGTGTTTGATTTTGAGTTCCAAATACATGTATCCCTATAGGAGAAAACAGAGTGAAACCTCAAAATGAAACCGGTTACTGCCAACGAACGGTTCAACCTAGAAGAACGAAATTTGGCGAGCCAAGTGGGATTGGTGTACTGATCATTATCTGAAAGTTTCATCAAGATTGGGTGAAAAATTGTGTGTTGAGATTTCAGGCAACTCGTTGTTTTTTGGAAGCTTGGCAGGCCCTTTCCATGAAAGTGATTCTCCCCAGTCTCTGCTTAGGGCTACATCAACAGCAAACAAACCATAGAGATAGAACTTGAAACTGCTTTATTGTGTCAAGTTTCAAAGAGCTAGCACAAACCGTGTTTGATTTAGAGTTCCAAATACATGTATCCCTATAGGAGAAAACAGAGTGAAACCTCAAAATGAAACCGGTTACTGCCAACGAACGGTTTAACCTAGAAGAACGAAATTTGGCGAGCCAAGTGGGATTGGTGTACTGATCATTACCTGAAAGTTTCATCAAGATTGGGTGAAAAAGGGTGTGCTGAGATTTCGGGCAACTCGTAGTTTTTTGGAAGCTTGGCGGGCCATTTCCATGAAAGTGATTCTCGCCAGTCTCTGCTTAGGGCTACATCAACAGCAAACAAACCATAGAGATAGAACTTGAAACTGCTTTATTTTGTCAAGTTTCAAAGAGCTAGCACAAACCGTGTTTGATTTAGAGTTCCAAATACATGTATCCCTATAGGAGAAAACAGAGTGAAACCTCAAAATGAAACCGGTTACTGCCAACGAACTGTTTAACCTAGAAGAACGAAATTTGGCGAGCCAAGTGGGATTGGTGTACTGATCATTACCTGAAAGTTTCATCAAGATTGGGTGAAAAAGGGTGTGCTGAGATTTCGGGCAACTCGTAGTTTTTTGGAAGCTTGGCAGGCCCTTTCCATGAAAGTGATTCTCGCCAGTCTCTGCTTAGGGCTACATCAACAGCAAACAAACCATAGAGATAGAACTTGAAACTGCTTTATTTTGTCAAGTTTCAAAGAGCTAGCACAAACCGTGTTTGATTTAGAGTTCCAAATACATGTATCCCTATAGGAGAAAACAGAGTGAAACCTCAAAATGAAACCGGTTACTGCCAACGAACGGTTCAACCTAGAATAACGAAATTTGGCGAGCCAAGTGGGATTGGTGTACTGATCATTATCTGAAAGTTTCATCAAGATTGGGTGAAAAATTGTGTGCTGAGATTTCAGGCAACTCGTAGTTTTTTGGAAGCTTGGCAGGCCCTTTCCATGAAAGTGATTCTCCCCAGTCTCTGCTTAGGGCTACATCAACAGCAAACAAACCATAGAGATAGAACTTGAAACTGCTTTATTTTGTCAAGTTTCAAAGAGCTAGCACAAACCGTGTTTGATTTAGAGTTCCAAATACATGTATCCCTATAGGAGAAAACAGAGTGAAACCTCAAAATGAAACCGGTTACTGCCAACGAACGGTTTAACCTAGAAGAACGAAATTTGGCTAGCCAAGTGGGATTGGTTTACTGATCATTACCTGAAAGTTTCATCAAGATTGGGTGAAAAAGTGTGTGCTGAGATTTCGGGCAACTCGTACTTTTTTGGAAGCTTGGCAGGCCCATTCCATGAAAGTGATTCTCGCCAGTCTCTGCTTAGGGCTACATCAACAGCAAACAAACTATAGAGATAGAACTTGAAACTGCTTTATTGTGTCAAGTTTCAAAGAGCTAGCACAAACCGTGTTTGATTTTGAGTTCCAAATACATGTATCCCTATAGGAGAAAACAGAGTGAAACCTCAAAATGAAAACGGTTACTGCCAAAGAACGGTTTAACCTAGAAGAACGAAATTTGGCAAGCCAAGTGGGATTGGTGTACTGATCATTATCTGAAAGTTTCATCAAGATTGGGTGAAAAATTGTGTGCTGAGATTTCAGGCAACTCGTAGTTTTTTGGAAGCTTGGCAGGCCCTTTCCATCAAAGTGATTCTCGCCAGTCTCTGTTTAGGGATCAACAGCAAACAAACCATAGAGATAGAACTTGAAACTGCTTTATTGTGTCAAGTTTCAAAGAGCTAGCACAAACCGTGTTTGATTTAGAGTTCCAAATACATGTATACCTATAGGAGAAAACAGAGTGAAACCTCAAAATGAAACCGGTTACTGCCAACGAATGGTTTAACCTAGAAGAACGAAATTTGGCGAGCCAAGTGGGATTGGTGTACTGATCATGACCTGAAAGTTTCATCAAGATTGGGTGAAAAAGTGTGTGCTGAGATTTCAGGCAACTCGTAGTTTTTTGGAAGCTTGGCAGGCCCTTTCCATGAAAGTGATTCTCACCAGTCTCTGCTTAGGGCTACATCAACAGCAAACAAACCATAGAGATAGAACTTGAAACTGCTTTATTGTGTCAAGTTTCAAAGAGCTAGCACAAACCGTGTTTGATTTAGAGTTCCAAATACATGTATCCCTATATGAGAAAACAGAGTGAAACCTCAAAATGAAACCGGTTACTGCCAACGAACGGTTTAACCTAGAAGAACGAAATTTGGCGAGCCAAGTGGGATTGGTGTACTGATCATTACCTGAAAGTTTCATCAAGATTGGGTGAAAAAGTGTGTGCTGAGATTTCAGGCAACTCGTAGTTTTTTGGAAGCTTGGCAGGCCCTTTCCATGAAAGTGATTCTCGCCAGTCTCTGCTTAGGGCTACATCAACAGCAAACAAACCATAGAGATAGAACTTGAAACTGCTTTATTGTGTCAAGTTTCAAAGAGCTAGCACAAACCGTGTTTGATTTAGAGTTCCAAATACATGTATCCCTATAGGAGAAAACAGAGAGAAACATCAAAATGAAACCGGTTACTGCCAACGAACGGTTTAACCTAGAAGCACGAAATTTGGCGAGCCAAGTGGGATTGGTGTACTGATCATTACCTGAAAGTTTCATCAAGATTGGGTGAAAAAGTGTTTGCTGAGATTTCGGGCAACTCGTAGTTTTTTGGAAGCTTGGCAGGCCTTTTCCATAAAAGTGATTCTCGCCAGTCTCTGCTTAGGGCTACATCAACAGCAAACAAACCATAGAGACAGAACTTGAAACTGCTTTATTGTGTCAAGTTTCAAAGAGCTAGCACAAACCGTGTTTGATGTAGAGTTCCAAATACATGTATCCCTATAGGAGAAAACAGAGTGAAACCTCAAAATGAAACCGGTTACTGCCAACGAACGGTTTAACCTAGAAGAACGAAATTTGGCGAGCCAAGTGGGTTTGGTGTACTGATCATTACCTGAAAGTTTCATCAAGATTGGGTGAAAAGGGGTGTGCTGAGATTTCGGGCAACTCGTAATTTTTTGGAAGCTTGGCAGGCCCTTTCCTTGTAAGTGATTCTCGCCAGTCTCTGCTTAGGGCTACATCAACAGCAAACAAATCATAGAGAGAGAACTTGAAACTGCTTTATTGTGTCAAGTTTCAAAGAGCTAGCACAAACCGTGTTTGATTTAGAGTTCCAAATACATGTATCCCTATAGGAGAAAATAGAGTGAAACCTCAAAATGAAACCGTTTACTGCCAACGAACGGTTTAACCTAGAAGAACGAAATTTGGCGAGCCAAGTGGGATTGGTGTACTGATCATTACCTGAAAGTTTCATCAAGATTGGGTGAAAAAGTGTGTGCTGAGATTTCAGGCAACTCGTAGTTTTTTGGAAGCTTGGCAGGCCCTTTCCATGAAAGTGATTCTCGGCAGTCTCTGCTTAGGGCTACATCAACAGCAAACAAACCATAGAGATAGAACTTGAAACTGCTTTATTGTGTCAAGTTTCAAAGAGCTAGCACAAACCGTGTTTGATTTAGAGTTCCAAATACATGTATCCCTATAGGAGAAAACAGAGTGAAACCTCAAAATGAAACCGGTTATTGCCAAAAAACGGTTTAACCTAGAAGAACGAAATTTGGCGAGCCAAGTGGGATTGGTGTACTGATCATTACCTGAAAGTTTCATCAAGATTGGGTGAAAAAGGGTGTGCTGAGATTTCAGGCAACTTGTAGTTTTTTGGAAGCTTGGCAGGCCCTTTCCAAGAAAGTGATTCTCGCCAGTCTCTGCTTAGGGCTACATCAACAGCAAACAAACCATAGAGATAGAACTTGAAACTGCTTTATTGTGTCAAGTTCCAAAGAGCTAGCACAAACCGTGTTTGATTTAGAGTTCCAAATACATTTCCCTATAGGAGAAAACAGAGTGAAACCTCAAAATGAAACCGGTTACTGCCAACGAACGGTTTAACCTAGAAGAACGAAATTTGGCGAGCCAAGTGGGTTTGGTGTATTGATCATTACCTGAAAGTTTCATCAAGATTGGGTGAAAAAGGGTGTGCTGAAATTTCAGGCAACTCGTAGTTTTTTGGAAGCTTGGCAGGCCCTTTCCAAGACAGTGATTCTCGCCAGTCTCTGCTTATGGCTACATCAACAGCAAACAATCCATAGAGATAGAACTTGAAACTGCTTTATTGTGTCAAGTTTCAAAGAGCTAGCACAAACCGTGTTTGATGTAGAGTTCCAAATACATGTATCCCTATAGGAGAAAACAGAGTGAAACCTCAAAATGAAACCGGTTACTGCCAACGACCGGTTTAACCTAGAAGCACGAAATTTGGCGAGCCAAGTGGGATTGGTGTACTGATCATTACCTGAAAGTTTCATCAAGATTTGGTGAAAAAGTGTTTGCTGAGATTTCAGGCAACTCGTAGTTTTTTGGAAGCTTGGCAGGCCCTTTCCATGAAAGTGATTGTCGCCAGTCTCTGCTTAGGGCTACATCAACAGCAAACAAACCATAGAGATCGAACTTGAAACTGCTTTATTGTGTCAAGTTTCAAAGAGCTAACACAAACCGTGTTTGATTTAGATTTCCAAATACATGTATCCTTATAGGAGAAAACAGAGTGAAACCTCAAAATGAAACCGGTTATTGCCAACAAACGGTTTAACCTAGAAGAACGAAATTTGGCGAGCCAAGTGAGATTGGTGTACTGATCATTACCTGAAAGTTTCATCAAGATTGGTTGAAAAAGGGTGTGCTGAGATTTCGGGCAACTCGTAATTTTTTGGAAGCTTGGCAGGCCCTTTCCTTGTAAGTGATTCTCGCCAGTCTCTGCTTAGGGCTACATCAACAGCAAACAAACCATAGAGAGAGAACTTGAAACTGCTTTATTGTGTCAAGTTTCAAAGAGCTAGCACAAACCGTGTTTGATTTAGAGTTCCAAATACATGTATCCCTATAGGAGAAAATAGAGTGAAACCTCAAAATGAAACCGTTTACTGCCAACGAACGGTTTAACCTAGAAGAACGAAATTTGGCGAGCCAAGTGGGATTGGTGTACTGATCATTACCTGAAAGTTTCATCAAGATTGGGTGAAAAAGTGTGTGCTGAGATTTCAGGCAACTCGTAGTTTTTTGGAAGCTTGGCAGGCCCTTTCTATGAAAGTGATTCTCGGCAGTCTCTGCTTAGGGCTACATCAACAGCAAACAAACCATAGAGATAGAACTTGAAACTGCTTTATTGTGTCAAGTTTCAAAGAGCTAGCACAAACCGTGTTTGATTTAGAGTTCCAAATACATGTATCCCTATAGGAGAAAACAGAGTGAAACCTCAAAATGAAACCGGTTACTGCCAACGAACGGTTTAACCTAGAAGAACGAAATTTGGCGAGCCAAGTGGGATTGGTGTACTGATCATTACCTGAAAGTTTCATCAAGATTGGGTGAAAAAGTGTGTGCTGAGATTTCAGGCAACTTGTAGTTTTTTGGAAGCTTGGCAGGCCCTTTCCAAGAAAGTGATTCTCGCCAGTCTCTGCTTAGGGCTACATCAACAGCAAACAAACCATAGAGATAGAACTTGAAACTGCTTTATTGTGTCAAGTTCCAAAGAGCTAGCACAAACCGTGTTTGATTTAGAGTTCCAAATACATGTATCCCTATAGGAGAAAACAGAGTGAAACCTCAAAATGAAACCGGTTACTGCCAACGAACGGTTTAATCTAGAAGAATGAAATTTGGCGAGCCAAGTGGGATTGGTGTACTGCTCATTACCTGAAAGTTTCATCAAGATTGGGTCAAAAAGTGTGTGCTGAGATTTCAGGCAACTCGTAGTTTTTGAAAGCTTGGCAGGCCCTTTCCATGAAAGTGATTCTCGCCAGTCTCTGCTTAGGGCTACATCAACAGAAAACAAACCATAGAGATAGAACTTGAAACTGCTTTATTGTGTCAAGTTTGAAAGAGCTAGCACAAACTGTGTTTGATTTAGAGTTCCAAATACATGTATCCCTATAGGAGAAAACAGAGTGAAACTTCAAAATGAAACCGTTTACAGCCAACGAACGGTTTAACCTAGAAGAACGAAATTTGGCGAGCCAAGTGGGATTGGTGTACTGATCATTACCTGAAAGTTTCATCAAGATTGGTTGAAAAAGTGTGTGCTGAGATTTCAGGCAACTCGTAGTTTTTTGGAAGCTTGGCAGGTCCTTTCCATGAAAGTGATTCTCGCCAATCTCTGCTTAGGGCTACATCAACAGCAAACAAACCATAGAGATAGAACTTGAAACTGCTTTATTGTGTCAAGTTTCAGAGAGCTAGCACAAACCGTGTTTGATTTAGAGTTCCAAATACATGTATCCCTATAGGAGAAAACAGAGTGAAACCTCAAAATGAATCCGGTTACTGCCAACGAACGGTTTAACCTAGAAGAACGAAATTTGGCGAGCCAAGTGGGATTGGTGTACTGATCATTACCTGAAAGTTTCATCAAGATTGGGTGAAAAAGGGTGTGCTGAGATTTCAGGCAACTCGTAGTTTTTTGGAAGCTTGGCGGGCCCTTTCCATGAAAGTGATTCTCGCCAGTCTCTGCTTAGGGCTACATCAACAGCAAACAAACCATAGAGATAGAACTTGAAACTGCTTTATTGTGTCAAGTTTCAAAGAGCTAGCACAAACCCTGTTTGATTTGGAGTTCCAAATACATGTATCCCTATAGGAGAAAACAGAGTGAAACCTCAAAATGAAACCGGTTACTGCCAACGAACGGTTTAACCTAGAAGAACGAAATTTGGCGAGCCAAGTGGGATTGGTGTACTGATCATTACCTGAAAGTTTCATCAAGATTGGGTGAAAAAGGGTGTGCTGAGATTTCAGGCAACTTGTAGTTTTTTGGAAGCTTGGCAGGCCCTTTCCAAGAAAGTGATTCTCGCCAGTCTCTGCTTAGGGCTACATCAACAGCAAACAAACCATAGAGATAGAACTTGAAACTGCTTTATTGTGTCAAGTTCCAAAGAGCTAGCACAAACCGTGTTTGATTTAGAGTTCCAAATACATGTATCCCTATAGGAGAAAACAGAGTGAAACCTCAAAATGAAACCGGTTACTGCCAACGAACGGTTTAATCTAGAAGAATGAAATTTGGCGAGCCAAGTGGGATTGGTGTACTGCTCATTACCTGAAAGTTTCATCAAGATTGGGTCAAAAAGTGTGTGCTGAGATTTCAGGCAACTCGTAGTTTTTTGAAAGCTTGGCAGGCCCTTTCCATGAAAGTGATTCTCGCCAGTCTCTGCTTAGGGCTACATCAACAGAAAACAAACCATAGAGATAGAACTTGAAACTGCTTTATTGTGTCAAGTTTGAAAGAGCTAGCACAAACTGTGTTTGATTTAGAGTTCCAAATACATGTATCCCTATAGGAGAAAACAGAGTGAAACTTCAAAATGAAACCGGTTACTGCCAACGAACGGTTTAACCTAGAAGAACGAAATTTGGCGAGCCAAGTGGGATTGGTGTACTGATAATTACCTGAAAGTTTCATCAAGATTGGGTGAAAAAGGGTGTGCTGAGATTTCAGGCAACTCGTAGTTTTTTGGAATCTTGGCAGACCCTTTCCATGAAAGTGATTCTCGCCAGTCTCTGCTTAGGGCTACATCAACAGCAAACAAAACATAGAGATAGAACTTGAAACTGCTTTATTGTATCAAGTTTCAAAGAGCTAGCACAAACCGTGTTTGATTTAGAGTTCCAAATACATGTATCCCTATAGGAGAAAACAGAGTGAAACCTCAAAATGAAACCGGTTACTGCCATCGAACGGTTTAACATAGAAGAACGAAATTTGGCGAGCCAAGTGGGATTGGTGTACTGATCATTACCTGAAAGTTTCATCAAGATTGGGTGAAAAAGTGTGTGCTGAGATTTCAGGCAACTCGTAGTTTTTTGGAAGCTTGGCAGGGCCTTTCCATGAAAGTGATTCTCGCCAGTCTCTGCTTAGGGCTACATCAACAGCAAACAAACCATAGAGATAGAACTTGAAACTGCTTTATTGTGTCAAGTTTCAAAGAGCTAGCACAAACCGTGTTTGATTTAGAGTTCCAAATACATGTATCCCTATAGGAGAAAACAGAGTGAAACCTGAAAATGAAACCGGTTACTGCCAACGAACGGTTTAACCTAGAAGAACGAAATTTGGCGAGCCAATTGGGATTGGTGTACTGATCATTACCTGAAAGTTTCATCAAGATTGGGTGAAAAAGGGTGTGCTGAGATTTCAGGCAACTCGTAGTTTTTTGGAAGCTTGGCAGGCCCTTTCCATGAAAGTGATTCTCGCCAGTCTCTGCTTAGGGCTACATCAACAGCAAACAAACCATGGAGATAGAACTTGAAACTGCTTTATTGTGTCAAGTTTCAAAGAGCTAGCGCAAACCGTGTTTGATTTAGAGTTCCAAATACATGTATCCCTATAGGAGAAAACAGAGTGAAACCTCAAAATGTACCCGGTTACTGCCAACGAACGGTTTAACCTAGAAGAACGAAATTTGGCGAGCCAAGTGGGATTGGTGTACTGATCATTACCTGAAAGTTTCATCAAGATTGGGTGAAAAAGTGTTTGCTGAGATTTCGGGCAACTCGTAATTTTTTGGAAGCTTGGCAGGCCCTTTCCATGAAAGTGATTCTCGCCAGTCTCTGCTTAGGGCTACATCAACAGCAAACAAACCATAGAGATAGAACTTGAAACTGCTTTATTGTGTCAAGTTTCAAAGAGCTAGCACAAACCGTGTTTGATTTAGAGTTCCAAATACATGTATCCGTATAGGAGAAAACAGAGTGAAACCTCAAAATGAAACCGGTTACTGCCAACGAACGGTTTAACCTAGAAGAACGAAATTTGGCGAGCCAAGTGGGATTGGTGTACTGATCATTACCTGAAAGTTTCATCAAGATTGGGTGAAAAAGTGTGTGCTGAGATTTCACGAAACTCGTAGTTTTTGGAAGCTTGGCAGGCCCTTTCCATGAAAGTGATTCTCGCCAGTCTCTGCTTAGGGCTACATCAACAGCAAACAAACCATAGAGATAGAACTTGAAACTGCTTTATTGTGTCAAGTTCCAAAGAGCTAGCACAAACCGTGTTTGATTTAGAGTTCCAAATACATGTATCCCTATAGGAGAAAACAGAGTGAAACCTCAAAATGAAACCGGTTACTGCCAACGACCGGTTTAACCTAGAAGCACGAAATTTGGCGAGCCAAGTGGGAATGGTGTACTGATCATTACCTGAAAGTTTCATCAACATTGGGTGAAAAAGTGTTTGCTGAGATTTCGGGCAACTCGTAGTTTTTTGGAAGCTTGGCAGGCCCTTTCCATGAAAGTGATTCTCGCCAGTCTCTGCTTAGGGCTACATCAACAGCAAACAAACCATAGAGATAGAACTTGAAACTGCTTTATTGTGTCAAGTTTCAAAGAGCTAGCACAAACCGTGTTTGATTTAGAGTTCCAAATACATGCATTCCTTATTGGAGAAAACAGAGTGAAACCTGAAAATGAAACCGGTTACTGCCAACGAACGGTTTAACCTAGAAGAACAAAATTTGGCGAGCCAAGTGGGTTGGGTGTACTGATCATTACCTGAAAGTTTCATCAAGATTGGGTGAAAAAGTGTTTGCTGAAATTTCAGGCAACTCGTAGTTTTTTGGAAGCTTGGCAGGCCCTTTCCAAGAAAGTGATTCTCGCCAGTCTCTGCTTAGGGCTACATCAACAGCAAACAAACCATAGAGATAGAACTTGAAACTGCTTTATTGTGTCAAGTTTCAAAGAGCTAGCACAAACCGTGTTTGATTTAGAGTTCCAAATACATGTATCCCTATAGGAGAAAACAGAGTGAAACCTCAAAATGAAACCGGTTACTGCCAACGACCGGTTTAACCTAGAAGCATGAAATTTGGCGAGCCAAGTGGGATTGGTGTACTGATCATTACCTGAAAGTTTCATCAACATTGGGTGAAAAAGTGTTTGCTGAGATTTCGGGCAACTCGTAGTTTTTTGGAAGCTTGGCAGGCCCTTTCCATGAAAGTGATTCTCGCCAGTCTCTGCTTAGGGCTACATCAACAGCAAACAAACCATAGAGATAGAACTTGAAACTGCTTTATTGTGTCAAGTTTCAAAGAGCTAGCACAAACCGTGTTTGATTTAGAGTTCCAAAT
Source organism: Ictidomys tridecemlineatus (assembly GCF_052094955.1). NCBI lineage: Eukaryota > Metazoa > Chordata > Mammalia > Rodentia > Sciuridae > Ictidomys > Ictidomys tridecemlineatus. The sequence goes on from NW_027522747.1 coordinate 15,156, forward strand.
ACATGCATTCCTTATTGGAGAAAACAGAGTGAAACCTGAAAATGAAACCGGTTACTGCCAACGAACGGTTTAACCTAGAAGAACAAAATTTGGCGAGCCAAGTGGGTTGGGTGTACTGATCATTACCTGAAAGTTTCATCAAGATTGGGTGAAAAAGTGTTTGCTGAAATTTCAGGCAACTTGTAGTTTTTTGGAAGCTTGGCAGGCTCTTTCCAAGAAAGTGATTCTCGCCAGTCTCTGCTTAGGGCTACATCAACAGCAAACAAACCATAGAGATAGAACTTGAAACTGCTTTATTGTGTCAAGTTTCAAAGAGCTAGCACAAACCGTGTTTGATTTAGAGTTCCAAATACATGTATCCCTATACGAGAAAACAGAGTGAAACCTCAAAATGAAACCGGTTACTGCCAATGAATGGTTTAACCTAGAAGAACGAAATTTGGCGAGCCAAGTGGGATTGGTGTACTGATCGTTACCTGAAAGTTTCATCAAGATTGGGTGAAAAAGGGTGTGCTGAGATTTCAGGCAACTCGTAGTTTTTTGGAAGCATGGCAGGCCCTTTCCATGAAAGTGATTCTCGCCAGTCTCTGCTTAGGGCTACATCAACAGCAAACAAACCATAGAGATAGAACTTGAAACTGCTTTATTGTGTCAAGTTTCAAAGAGCTAGCACAAACCGTGTTTGATTTAGAGTTCCAAATACATGTATCCCTATAGGAGAAAACAGAGTGAAACCTCTAAATGAAACCGGTTACTGCCAACGAACGGTTTAATCTAGGAGAACAAAATTTGGCGAGCCAAGTGGAATTGGTGTACTGATCATTACCTGAAAGTTTCATCAAGATTGGGTGAAAAAGGGTGTGCTGAGATTTCGGGCAAATCGTAGTTTTTTGGAAGCTTGGCAGGCCCTTTCCATGAAAGTGATTCTCGCCAGTCTCTGCTTAGGGCTACATCAACAGCAAACAAACCATAGAGATAGAACTTGAAACTGCTTTATTGTGTCAAGTTCCAAAGAGCTAGCACAAACGGTGTTTGATTTATATTTCCAAATACATGTATCCCTATAGGAGAAAACAGAGTGAAACCTCAAAATGAAACCGGTTACTGCCAACGACCGGTTTAACCTAGAAGCACGAAATTTGGCGAGCCAAGTGGGATTGGTGTACTGATCATTACCTGAAAGTTTCATCAAGATTTGGTGAAAAAGTGTGTGCTGAGATTTCAGGCAACTCGTAGTTTTTTGGAAGCTTGGCAGGCCCTTTCCATGAAAGTGATTCTCACCAGTCTCTGCTTAGGGCTACATCAACAGAAAACAAACCATAGAGATAGAACTTGAAACTGCTTTATTGTGTCAAGTTTCAAAGAGCTAGCACAAACCGTGTTTGATTTAGAGTTCCAAATACATGTATCCCTATAGGAGGAAACAGAGTGAAACCTCAAAATGAAACCGGTTACTGCCAACGAATGGTTTAACCTAGAAGAACGAAATTTGGCGAGCCAAGTGGGATTGGTATACTGATCGTTACCTGAAAGTTTCATCAAGATTGGGTGAAAAAGGGTGTGCTGAGATTTCGGGCAAATCGTAGTTTTTTGGAAGCTTGGCAGGCCCTTTCCATGAAAGTGATTCTCGCCAGTCTCTGCTTAGGGCTACATCAACAGCAAACAAACCATAGAGATAGAACTTGAAACTGCTTTATTGTGTCAAGTTTCAAAGAGCTAGCACAAACCGTGTTTGATGTAGAGTTCCAAATACATGTATCCCTATAGGAGAAAACAGAGTGAAACCTCAAAATGAAACCGGTTACTGCCAACGACCGGTTTAACCTAGAAGCACGAAATTTGGCGAGCCAAGTGGGATTGGTGTACTGATCATTACCTGAAAGTTTCATCAAGATTTGGTGAAAAAGTGTGTGCTGATATTTCAGGCAACTCGTAGTTTTTTGGAAGCTTGGCAGGCCCTTTCCATGAAAGTGATTCTCGCCAGTCTCTGCTTAGGGCTACATCAACAGCAAACAAACCATAGAGATAGAACTTGAAACTGCTTTATTGTGTCAAGTTTCAAAGAGCTAGCACAAACCGTGTTTGATTTAGAGTTCCAAATACATGTATCCCTATACGAGAAAACAGAGTGAAACCTCAAAATGAAACCGGTTACTGCCAACGAATGGTTTAACCTAGAAGAACGAAATTTGGCGAGCCAAGTGGGATTGGTGTACTGATCGTTACCTGAAAGTTTCATCAAGATTGGGTGAAAAAGGGTGTGCTGAGATTTCAGGCAACTCGTAGTTTTTTGGAAGCATGGCAGGCCCTTTCCATGAAAGTGATTCTCGCCAGTCTCTGCTTAGGGCTACATCAACAGCAAACAAACCATAGAGATAGAACTTGAAACTGCTTTATTGTGTCAAGTTTCAAAGAGCTAGCACAAACCGTGTTTGATTTAGAGTTCCAAATACATGTATCCCTATAGGAGAAAACAGAGTGAAACCTCTAAATGAAACCGGTTACTGCCAACGAACGGTTTAATCTAGGAGAACAAAATTTGGCGAGCCAAGTGGAATTGGTGTACTGATCATTACCTGAAAGTTTCATCAAGATTGGGTGAAAAAGTGTGTGCTGAGATTTCGGGCAAATCGTAGTTTTTTGGAAGCTTGGCAGGCCCTTTCCATGAAAGTGATTCTCGCCAGTCTCTGCTTAGGGCTACATCAACAGCAAACAAACCATAGAGATAGAACTTGAAACTGCTTTATTGTGTCAAGTTCCAAAGAGCTAGCACAAACCGTGTTTGATTTAGAGTTCCAAATACATGTATCCCTATAGGAGAAAACAGAGTGAAACCTCAAAATGAAACCGGTTACTGCCAACGACCGGTTTAACCTAGAAGCACGAAATTTGGCGAGCCAAGTGGGATTGGTGTACTGATCATTACCTGAAAGTTTCATCAAGATTTGGTGAAAAAGTGTGTGCTGAGATTTCAGGCAACTCGTAGTTTTTTGGAAGCTTGGCAGGCCCTTTCCATGAAAGTGATTCTCACCAGTCTCTGCTTAGGGCTACATCAACAGAAAACAAACCATAGAGATAGAACTTGAAACTGCTTTATTGTGTCAAGTTTCAAAGAGCTAGCACAAACCGTGTTTGATTTAGAGTTCCAAATACATGTATCCCTATAGGAGGAAACAGAGTGAAACCTCAAAATGAAACCGGTTACTGCCAACGAATGGTTTAACCTAGAAGAACGAAATTTGGCGACCCAAGTGGGATTGGTGTACTGATCGTTACCTGAAAGTTTCATCAAGATTGGGTGAAAAAGGGTGTGCTGAGATTTCGGGCAAATCGTAGTTTTTTGGAAGCTTGGCAGGCCCTTTCCATGAAAGTGATTCTCGCCAGTCTCTGCTTAGGGCTACATCAACAGCAAACAAACCATAGAGATAGAACTTGAAACTGCTTTATTGTGTCAAGTTTCAAAGAGCTAGCACAAACCGTGTTTGATTTAGAGTTCCAAATACATGTATCCCTATAGGAGAAAACAGAGTGAAACCTCAAAATGTAACCGGTTACTGCCAACGAACGGTTTAATCTAGAAAAACGAAATTTGGCGAGCCAAGTGGAATTGGTGTACTGATCATTACCTGAAAGTTTCATCAAGATTGGGTGAAAAAGTGTGTGCTGAGATTTCGGGCAAATCGTAGTTTTTTGGAAGCTTGGCAGGCCCTTACCATGAAAGTGATTCTCACCAGTCTCTGCTTAGGGCTACATCAACAGCAAACAAACCATAGAGATAGAACTTGAAACTGCTTTATTGTGTCAAGTTTCAAAGAGCTGTCACAAACCGTGTTTGACTTAGAGTTCCAAATACATGTATCACTATAGGAGAAAACAGAGTGAAACCTCAAAATGAAACCGGTTACTGCCATCGAACGGTTTAACCTAGAAGAACAAAATTTGGCGAGCCAAGTGGGATTGGTGTACTGATCATTACCTGATGTTTCATCAAGATTGGGTGAAAAAGTGTGTGCTGAGATTTCAGGCAACTCGTAGTTTTTTGGAAGCTTGGCAGGCCCTTTCCATGAAAGTGATTCTCGCCAGTCTCTGCTTAGGGCTACATCAACAGCAAACAAACCATAGAGATAGAACTTGAAACTGCTTTATTGTGTCAAGTTTCAAAGAGCTAGCACAAACTGTGTTTGATTTAGAGTTCCAAATACATGTATCCCTATAGGAGAAAACAGAGTGAAACCTCAAAATGAAACCGGTTACTGCCAACGAACGGTTTAAACTAGAAGAACGAAATTTGGCTAGCCAAGTGGGATTGGTGTACTGATCATTTCCTGAAAGTTTCATCAAGATTGGGTGAAAAAGGGTGTGCTGAGATTTCAGGCAACTCGTAGTTTTTTGGAAGCTTGGCAGGCACTTTCCATGAAAGTGATTCTCGCCAGTCTCTGCATAGGGCTACATCAACAGCACACAAACCATAAAGATAGAACTTGAAACTGCTTTATTGTGTCAAGTTTCAAAGAGCTAGCACAAACCGTGTTTGATTTAGAGTTCCAAATACATGTATCCCTATAGGAGAAAACAGAGTGAAACCTCAAAATGAAACCGGTTACTGCCAACGAACGGTTTAACCTAGAAGAACGAAATTTGGCGAGCCAATGGGATTGGTGTACTGATCATTACCTGAAAGTTACATCAAGATTGGGTGAAAAAGTGTGTGCTGAGATTTCGGGCAACTCGTAGTTTTTTGGAAGCTTGGCAGGCCCTTTCCATGAAAGTGATTCTCGCCAGTCTCTGCTTAGGGCTACATCAACAGCAAACAAACCATAGAGATAGAACTTGAAACTGCTTTATTGTGTCAAGTTTCAAAGAGCTTTCACAAACCGTGTTTGATTTAGAGTTCCAAATACATGTATCCCTATAGGAGAAAACAGAGTGAAACCTCAAAATGAAAACGGTTACTGCCAACGAACGGTTTAACCTAGAAGAACAAAATTTGGCGAGCCAAGTGGGATTGGTGTACTGATCATTACCTGATGTTTCATCAAGATTGGGTGAAAAAGTGTGTGCTGAGATTTCAGGCAACTCGTAGTTTTTTGGAAGCTTGGCAGGCCCTTTCCATGAAAGTGATTCTCGCCAGTCTCTGCTTAGGGCTACATCAACAGCAAACAAACCATAGAGATAGAACTTGAAACTGCTTTATTGTGTCAAGTTTCAAAGAGCTAGCACAAACCGTGTTTGATTTAGAGTTCCAAATACATGTATCCCTATAGGAGAAAACAGAGTGAAACCTCAAAATGAAACCGGTTACTGCCAACGAACGGTTTAACCTAGAAGAACGAAATTTGGCGAGCCAATGGGATTGGTGTACTGATCATTACCTGAAAGTTACATCAAGATTGGGTGAAAAAGTGTGTGCTGAGATTTCGGGCAACTCGTAGTTTTTTGGAAGCTTGGCAGGCCCTTTCCATGAAAGTGATTCTCGCCAGTCTCTGCTTAGGGCTACATCAACAGCAAACAAACCATAGAGATAGAACTTGAAACTGCTTTATTGTGTCAAGTTTCAAAGAGCTAGCACAAACCGTGTTTGATTTAGAGTTCCAAATACATGTATCCCTATAGAAGAAAACAGAGTGAAACCTCAAAATGAAACCGGTTACTGCCAACGAACGATTTAACCTAGAAGAACGAAATTTGGCAAGCCAAGTGGGATTGGTGTACTGATCATTTCCTGAAAGTTTCATCAAGATTGGGTGAAAAAGTGTGTGCTGAGATTTCAGGCAACTCGTAGTTTTTTGGAAGCTTGGCAGGTACTTTCCATGAAAGTGATTCTCGCCAGTCTCTGCATAGGGCTACATCAACAGCAAACAAATCATAAAGATAGAACTTGAAACTGCTTTATTGTGTCAAGTTTCAAAGAGCTAGCACAAACCGTGTTTGATTTAGAGTTCCAAATACATGTATCCCTATAGGAGAAAACAGAGTGAAACCTCAAAATGAAACCGGTTACTGCCAACGAACGGTTTAACCTAGAAGAACGAAATTTGGCGAGCCAATGGGATTGGTGTACTGATCATTACCTGAAAGTTACATCAAGATTGGGTGAAAAATTGTGTGCTGAGATTTCGGGCAACTCGTAGTTTTTTGGAAGCTTGGCAGGCCCTTTCCATGAAAGTGATTCTCGCCAGTCTCTGCTTAGGGCTACATCAACAGAAAACAAACCATAGAGATAGAACTTGAAACTGATTTATTGTGTCAAGTTTCAAAGAGCTAGCACAAACCGTGTTTGACTTAGAGTTCCAAATACATGTATCCCTATAGGAGAAAACAGAGTGAAACCTCAAAATGAAACCGGTTACTGCCAACGAACGGTTTAACCTAGAAGAACGAAATTTGGCGAGCCAAGTGGGATTGGTGTACTGATCATTACCTGAAAGTTTCATCAAGATTGGGTGAAAAAGTGTGTGCTGAGATTTCGGGAAACTCGTAGTTTTTTGGAAGCTTGGCAGGCCCTTTCCATGAAAGTGATTCTCGCCAGTCTCTGCTTAGGGCTACATCAACAGCAAACAAACCATAGAGATAGAACTCGAAACGGCTTTATTGTGTCAAGTTTCAAAGAGCTAGCACAAACCGTGTTTGATTTAGAGTTCCAAATACATGTATCCCTATAGGAGAAAACAGAGTGAAACCTCAAAATGAAACCAGTTACTGCCAACGAACGGTTTAACCTAGAAGAACGAAATTTGGCGAGCCAAATGGGATTGGTGTACTGATCATTACCTGAAAGTTTCATCAAGATTGGGTGAAAAAGGGTGTGCTGAGATTTCAGGCAACTTGTAGTTTTTTGGAAGCTTGGCAGGCCCTTTCCATGAAAGTGATTCTCGCCAGTCTCTGCTTAGGCCTACATCAACAGCAAACAAACCATAAAGATAGAACTTGAAACTGCCTTATTGTGTCAAGTTTCAAAGAGCTAGTACAAACCGTGTTTGACTTAGAGTTCCAAATACATGTATCCCTATAGGAGAAAACAGAGTGAAACCTCAAAATGAAACCGGTTACTGCCAACGAACGGTTTAACCTAGAAGAACGAAATTTGGCGAGCCAAGTGGGATTGGTGTACTGATAATTACCTGAAAGTTTCATCAAGATTGGGTAAAAAAGTGTTTGCTGAGATTTCAGGCAACTCGTAGTTTTTTGGAAGCTTGGCAGGCCCTTTCCATGAAAGTGATTCTCGCCAGTCTCTGCTAAGGGCTACATCAACAGCAATCAAACCATAGAGATAGAACTTGAAACTGCTTTATTGTGTCAAGTTTCAAAGAGCTATCACAAACCGTGTTTGATTTAGAGTTCCAAATACATGTATTCCTATAGGAGAAAACAGAGTGAAACCTCAAAATGAAACCGGTTACTGCCAACGAACGGTTTAACCTAGAAGAACGAAATTTGGCGAGCCAAGTGGGATTGGTGTACTGATCATTACCTGAAAGTTTCATCTAGATTGGGTGAAAAAAGGTGTGTTGAGATTTCAGGCAACTCGTAGTTTTTTGGAAGCTTGGCAGGCCCTTTCCATGAAAGTGATTCTCGCCAGTCTCTGCTTAGGGCTACATCAACAGCAAACAAACCATAGAGATAGAACTTGAAACTGCTTTATTGTGTCAAGTTTCAAAGAGCTGTCACAAACCGTGTTTGATTTAGAGTTCCAAAAACATGTATCCCTATAGGAGAAAACAGAGTGAAACCTCAAAATGAAACCGGTTACTGCCAACGAACGGTTTAACCTAGAAGAACAAAATTTGGCAAGCCAAGTGGGATTGGTGTACTGATCATTACCTGTTTTTTCATCAAGATTGGGTGAAAAAGTGTGTGCTGAGATTTCAGGCAACTCGTAGTTTTTTGGAAGCTTGGCATGCCCTTTCCATGAAAGTGATTCTCGCCAGTCTCTGCTTAGGGCTACATCAACAGCAAACAAATCATAGAGATAGAACTTGAAACTGCTTTATTGTGTCAAGTTTCAAAGAGCTAGCACAAACTGTGTTTGATTTAGAGTTCCAAATACATGTATCCCTATAGGAGAAAACAGAGTGAAACCTCAAAATGAAACCGGTTACTGCCAACGAACGGTTTAAACTAGAAGAACGAAATTTGGCTAGCCAAGTGGGATTGGTGTACTGATCATTTCCTGAAAGTTTCATCAAGATTGGGTGAAAAAGGGTGTGCTGAGATTTCAGGCAACTCGTAGTTTTTTGGAAGCTTGGCAGGCACTTTCCATGAAAGTGATTCTCGCCAGTCTCTGCATAGGGCTACATCAACAGCAAACAAACCATAAAGATAGAACTTGAAACTGCTTTATTGTGTCAAGTTTCAAAGAGCTAGCACAAACCGTGTTTGATTTAGAGTTCCAAATACATGTATCCCTATAGGAGAAAACAGAGTGAAACCTCAAAATGAAACCGGTTACTGCCAACGAACGGTTTAACCTAGAAGAACGAAATTTGGCGAGCCAATGGGATTGGTGTACTGATCATTACCTGAAAGTTACATCAAGATTGGGTGAAAAAGTGTGTGCTGAGATTTCGGGCAACTCGTAGTTTTTTGGAAGCTTGGCAGGCCCTTTCCATGAAAGTGATTCTCGCCAGTCTCTGCTTAGGGCTACATCAACAGCAAACAAACCATAGAGATAGAACTTGAAACTGCTTTATTGTGTCAAGTTTCAAAGAGCTTTCACAAACCGTGTTTGATTTAGAGTTCCAAATACATGTATCCCTATAGGAGAAAACAGAGTGAAACCTCAAAATGAAACCGGTTACTGCCAACGAACGGTTTAACCTAGAAGAACGAAATTTGGCGAGCCAAGTGGGATTGGTGTACTGATCATTACCTGAAAGTTTCATCAAGATTGGGTGAAAAAGTGTGTGCTGAGATTTCGGGAAACTCGTAGTTTTTTGGAAGCTTGGCAGGCCCTTTCCATGAAAGTGATTCTCGCCAGTCTCTGCTTAGGGCTACATCAACAGCAAACAAACCATAGAGATAGAACTTGAAACTGCTTTATTGTGTCAAGTTTCAAAGAGCTAGCACAAACCGTGTTTGATTTAGAGTTCCAAATACACGTATCCCTATCGGAGAAAACAGAGTGAAACCTCAAAATGAAACCGGTTACTGCCAACGAACGGTTTAACCTAGAAGAACGAAATTTGGCGAGCCAAGTGGGATTGGTGTACTGATCATTACCTGAAAGTTTCATCAAGATTGGGTGAAAAAGGGTGTGCTGAGATTTCAGGCAACTCGTAGTTTTTTGGAAGCTTGGCAGGCCCTTCCATGAAAGTGATTCTCGCCAGTCTTTGCTTAGGCCTACATCAACAGCAAACAAACCATAGAGATAGAACTTGAAACTGCTTTATTGTGTCAAGTTTCAAAGAGCTAGCACAAACCGTGTTTGATTTAGAGTTCCAAATACATGTATCCCTATAGGAGAAAACAGAGTGAAACCTCAAAATGAAACCGGTTACTGCCATCGAACGGTTTAACCTAGAAGAACGAAATTTGGCGAGCCAAGTGGGATTGGTGTAGTGATCATTACCTGAAAGTTTCATCAAGATTGGGTGAAAAGTGTGTGCTGAGATTTCGGGCAACTCGTAGTTTTTTGGAAGCTTGGCAGGCCCTTTCCATGAAAGTGATTCTCGCCAGTCTCTGCTTAGGGCTACATCAACAGCAAACAAACCATAGAGATAGAACTCGAAACGGCTTTATTGTGTCAAGTTTCAAAGAGCTAGCACAAACCGTGTTTGATTTAGAGTTCCAAATACATGTATCCCTATAGGAGAAAACAGAGTGAAACCTCAAAATGAAACCAGTTACTGCCAACGAACGGTTTAACCTAGAAGAACGAAATTTGGCGAGCCAAATGGGATTGGTGTACTGATCATTACCTGAAAGTTTCATCAAGATTGGGTGAAAAAGGGTGTGCTGAGATTTCAGGCAACTTGTAGTTTTTTGGAAGCTTGGCAGGCCCTTTCCATGAAAGTGATTCTCGCCAGTCTCTGCTTAGGCCTACATCAACAGCAAACAAACCATAAAGATAGAACTTGAAACTGCCTTATTGTGTCAAGTTTCAAAGAGCTAGTACAAACCGTGTTTGACTTAGAGTTCCAAATACATGTATCCCTATAGGAGAAAACAGAGTGAAACCTCAAAATGAAACCGGTTACTGCCAACGAACGGTTTAACCTAGAAGAACGAAATTTGGCGAGCCAAGTGGGATTGGTGTACTGATAATTACCTGAAAGTTTCATCAAGATTGGGTAAAAAAGTGTTTGCTGAGATTTCAGGCAACTCGTAGTTTTTTGGAAGCTTGGCAGGCCCTTTCCATGAAAGTGATTCTCGCCAGTCTCTGCTAAGGGCTACATCAACAGCAAACAAACCATAGAGATAGAACTTGAAACTGCTTTATTGTGTCAAGTTTCAAAGAGCTATCACAAACCGTGTTTGATTTAGAGTTCCAAATACATGTATTCCTATAGGAGAAAACAGAGTGAAACCTCAAAATGAAACCGGTTACTGCCAACGAACGGTTTAACCTAGAAGAACGAAATTTGGCGAGCCAAGTGGGATTGGTGTACTGATCATTACCTGAAAGTTTCATCTAGATTGGGTGAAAAAAGGTGTGTTGAGATTTCAGGCAACTCGTAGTTTTTTGGAAGCTTGGCAGGCCCTTTCCATGAAAGTGATTCTCGCCAGTCTCTGCTTAGGGCTACATCAACAGCAAACAAACCATAGAGATAGAACTTGAAACTGCTTTATTGTGTCAAGTTTCAAAGAGCTGTCACAAACCGTGTTTGATTTAGAGTTCCAAAAACATGTATCCCTATAGGAGAAAACAGAGTGAAACCTCAAAATGAAACCGGTTACTGCCAACGAACGGTTTAACCTAGAAGAACAAAATTTGGCAAGCCAAGTGGGATTGGTGTACTGATCATTACCTGTTGTTTCATCAAGATTGGGTGAAAAAGTGTGTGCTGAGATTTCAGGCAACTCGTAGTTTTTTGGAAGCTTGGCATGCCCTTTCCATGAAAGTGATTCTCGCCAGTCTCTGCTTAGGGCTACATCAACAGCAAACAAACCATAGAGATAGAACTTGAAACTGCTTTATTGTGTCAAGTTTCAAAGAGCTAGCACAAACTGTGTTTGATTTAGAGTTCCAAATACATGTATCCCTATAGGAGAAAACAGAGTGAAACCTCAAAATGAAACCGGTTACTGCCAACGAACGGTTTAAACTAGAAGAACGAAATTTGGCTAGCCAAGTAGGATTGGTGTACTGATCATTTCCTGAAAGTTTCATCAAGATTGGGTGAAAAAGGGTGTGCTGAGATTTCAGGCAACTCGTAGTTTTTTGGAAGCTTGGCAGGCACTTTCCATGAAAGTGATTCTCGCCAGTCTCTGCATAGGGCTACATCAACAGCAAACAAACCATAAAGATAGAACTTGAAACTGCTTTATTGTGTCAAGTTTCAAAGAGCTAGCACAAACCGTGTTTGATTTAGAGTTCCAAATACATGTATCCCTATAGGAGAAAACAGAGTGAAACCTCAAAATGAAACCGGTTACTGCCAACGAACGGTTTAACCTAGAAGAACGAAATTTGGCGAGCCAATGGGATTGGTGTACTGATCATTACCTGAAAGTTACATCAAGATTGGGTGAAAAAGTGTGTGCTGAGATTTCGGGCAACTCGTAGTTTTTTGGAAGCTTGGCAGGCCCTTTCCATGAAAGTGATTCTCGCCAGTCTCTGCTTAGGGCTACATCAACAGCAAACAAACCATAGAGATAGAACTTGAAACTGCTTTATTGTGTCAAGTTTCAAAGAGCTTTAACAAACCGTGTTTGATTTAGAGTTCCAAATACATGTATCCCTATAGGAGAAAACAGAGTGAAACCTCAAAATGAAACCGGTTACTGCCAACGAACGGTTTAACCTAGAAGAACAAAATTTGGCGAGCCAAGTTGGATTGGTGTACTGATCATTACCTGATGTTTCATCAAGATTGGGTGAAAAAGTGTGTGCTGAGATTTCAGGCAACTCGTAGTTTTTTGGAAGCTTGGCAGGCCCTTTCCATGAAAGTGATTCTCGCCAGTCTCTGCTTAGGGCTACATCAACAGCAAACAAACCATAGAGATAGAACTTGAAACTGCTTTATTGTGTCAAGTTTCAAAGAGCTAGCACAAACCGTGTTTGATTTAGAGTTCCAAATACATGTATCCCTATAGGAGAAAACAGAGTGAAACCTCAAAATGAAACCGGTTACTGCCAACGAACGGTTTAAACTAGAAGAACGAAATTTGGCTAGCCAAGTGGGATTGGTGTACTGATCATTTCCTGAAAGTTTCATCAAGATTGGGTGAAAAAGGGTGTGCTGAGATTTCAGGCAACTCGTAGTTTTTTGGAAGCTTGGCAGGCACTTTCCATGAAAGTGATTCTCGCCAGTCTCTGCATAGGGCTACATCAACAGCAAACAAACCATAAAGATAGAACTTGAAACTGCTTTATTGTGTCAAGTTTCAAAGAGCTAGCACAAACCGTGTTTGATTTAGAGTTCCAAATACATGTATCCCTATAGGAGAAAACAGAGTGAAACCTCAAAATGAAACCGGTTACTGCCAACGAACGGTTTAACCTAGAAGAACGAAATTTGGCGAGCCAATGGGATTGGTGTACTGATCATTACCTGAAAGTTACATCAAGATTGGGTGAAAAAGTGTGTGCTGAGATTTCGGGCAACTCGTAGTTTTTTGGAAGCTTGGCAGGCCCTTTCCATGAAAGTGATTCTCGCCATTCTCTGCTTAGGGCTACATCAACAGCAAACAAACCATAGAGATAGAACTTGAAACTGCTTTATTGTGTCAAGTTTCAAAGAGCTAGCACAAACCGTGTTTGATTTAGAGTTCCAAATACATGTATCCCTATAGGAGAAAACAGAGTGAAACCTCAAAATGAAACCGGTTACTGCCAACGAACGATTTAACCTAGAAGAACGAAATTTGGCAAGCCAAGTGGGATTGGTGTACTGATCATTTCCTGAAAGTTTCATCAAGATTGGGTGAAAAAGTGTGTGCTGAGATTTCAGGCAACTCGTAGTTTTTTGGAAGCTTGGCAGGTACTTTCCATGAAAGTGATTCTCGCCAGTCTCTGCATAGAGCTACATCAACAGCAAACAAATCATAAAGATAGAACTTGAAACTGCTTTATTGTGTCAAGTTTCAAAGAGCTAGCACAAACCGTGTTTGATTTAGAGTTCCAAATACATGTATCCCTATAGGAGAAAACAGAGTGAAACCTCAAAATGAAACCGGTTACTGTCAACGAACGGTTTAACCTAGAAGAACGAAATTTGGCGAGCCAATGGGATTGGTGTACTGATCATTACCTGAAAGTTACATCAAGATTGGGTGAAAAATTGTGTGCTGAGATTTCGGGCAACTCGTAGTTTTTTGGAAGCTTGGCAGGCCCTTTCCATGAAAGTGATTCTCGCCAGTCTCTGCTTAGGGATACATCAACAGAAAACCAACCATAGAGATAGAACTTGAAACTGCTTTATTGTGTCAAGTTTCAAAGAGCTAGCACAAACCGTGTTTGATTTAGAGTTCCAAATACATGTATCCCTATAGGAGAAAACAGAGTGAAACCTCAAAATGAAACCGGTTACTGCCAACGAACGGTTTAACCTAGAAGAACGAAATTTGGCGAGCCAAGTGGGATTGGTGTACTGATCATTACCTGAAAGTTTCATCAAGATTGGGTGAAAAAGTGTTTGCTGAGATTTCAGGCAACTCGTAGTTTTTTGGAAGCTTGGCAGGCCCTTTCTATGAAAGTGATTCTCGCCAGTCTCTGCTTAGGGCTACATCAACAGAAAACAAACCATAGAGATAGAACTTGAAACTGATTTATTGTGTCAAGTTTCAAAGAGCTAGCACAAACCGTGTTTGACTTAGAGTTCCAAATACATGTATCGCTATAGGAGAAAACAGAGTGAAACCTCAAAATGAAACCGGTTACTGCCAACGAACGGTTTAACCTAGAAGAACGAAATTTGGCGAGCCAAGTGGGATTGGTGTACTGATCATTACCTGAAAGTTTCATCAAGATTGGGTGAAAAAGTGTGTGCTGAGATTTCGGGAAACTCGTAGTTTTTTGGAAGCTTGGCAGGCCCTTTCCATGAAAGTGATTCTCGCCAGTCTCTGCTTAGGGCTACATCAACAGCAAACAAACCATAGAGATAGAACTTGAAACTGCTTTATTGTGTCAAGTTTCAAAGAGCTAGCACAAACCGTGTTTGATTTAGAGTTCCAAATACACGTATCCCTATCGGAGAAAACAGAGTGAAACCTCAAAATGAAACCGGTTACTGCCAACGAACGGTTTAACCTAGAAGAACGAAATTTGGCGAGCCAAGTGGGATTGGTGTACTGATCATTACCTGAAAGTTTCATCAAGATTGGGTGAAAAAGGGTGTGCTGAGATTTCAGGCAACTCGTAGTTTTTTGGAAGCTTGGCAGGCCCTTCCATGAAAGTGATTCTCGCCAGTCTTTGCTTAGGCCTACATCAACAGCAAACAAACCATAGAGATAGAACTTGAAACTGCTTTATTGTGTCAAGTTTCAAAGAGCTAGCACAAACCGTGTTTGATTTAGAGTTCCAAATACATGTATCCCTATAGGAGAAAACAGAGTGAAACCTCAAAATGAAACCGGTTACTGCCATCGAACGGTTTAACCTAGAAGAACGAAATTTGGCGAGCCAAGTGGGATTGGTGTAGTGATCATTACCTGAAAGTTTCATCAAGATTGGGTGAAAAGTGTGTGCTGAGATTTCGGGCAACTCGTAGTTTTTTGGAAGCTTGGCAGGCCCTTTCCATGAAAGTGATTCTCGCCAGTCTCTGCTTAGGGCTACATCAACAGCAAACAAACCATAGAGATAGAACTCGAAACGGCTTTATTGTGTCAAGTTTCAAAGAGCTAGCACAAACCGTGTTTGATTTAGAGTTCCAAATACATGTATCCCTATAGGAGAAAACAGAGTGAAACCTCAAAATGAAACCGGTTACTGCCAACGAACGGTTTAACCTAGAAGAACGAAATTTGGTGAGCCAAATGGGATTGGTGTACTGATCATTACCTGAAAGTTTCATCAAGATTGGGTGAAAAAGGGTGTGCTGAGATTTCAGGCAACTTGTAGTTTTTTGGAAGCTTGGCAGGCCCTTTCCATGAAAGTGATTCTCGCCAGTCTCTGCTTAGGCCTACATCAACAGCAAACAAACCATAAAGATAGAACTTGAAACTGCCTTATTGTGTCAAGTTTCAAAGAGCTAGTACAAACCGTGTTTGACTTAGAGTTCCAAATACATGTATCCCTATAGGAGAAAACAGAGTGAAACCTCAAAATGAAACCGGTTACTGCCAACGAACGGTTTAACCTAGAAGAACGAAATTTGGCGAGCCAAGTGGGATTGGTGTACTGATAATTACCTGCAAGTTTCATCAAGATTGGGTAAAAAAGTGTTTGCTGAGATTTCAGGCAACTCGTAGTTTTTTGGAAGCTTGGCAGGCCCTTTCCATGAAAGTGATTCTCGCCAGTCTCTGCTAAGGGCTACATCAACAGCAATCAAACCACAGAGATAGAACTTGAAACTGCTTTATTGTGTCAAGTTTCAAAGAGCTATCACAAACCGTGTTTGATTTAGAGTTCCAAATACATGTATTCCTATAGGAGAAAACAGAGTGAAACCTCAAAATGAAACCGGTTACTGCCAACGAACGGTTTAACCTAGAAGAACGAAATTTGGCGAGCCAAGTGGGATTGGTGTACTGATCATTACCTGAAAGTTTCATCTAGATTGGGTGAAAAAAGGTGTGCTGAGATTTCAGGCAACTCGTAGTTTTTTGGAAGCTTGGCAGGCCCTTTCCATGAAAGTGATTCTCGCCAGTCTCTGCTTAGGGCTACATCAACAGCAAACAAACCATAGAGATAGAACTTGAAACTGCTTTATTGTGTCAAGTTTCAAAGAGCTGTCACAAACCGTGTTTGATTTAGAGTTCCAAAAACATGTATCCCTATAGGAGAAAACAGAGTGAAACCTCAAAATGAAACCGGTTACTGCCAACGAACGGTTTAACCTAGAAGAACAAAATTTGGCAAGCCAAGTGGGATTGGTGTACTGATCATTACCTGTTGTTTCATCAAGATTGGGTGAAAAAGTGTGTGCTGAGATTTCAGGCAACTCGTAGTTTTTTGGAAGCTTGGCATGCCCTTTCCATGAAAGTGATTCTCGCCAGTCTCTGCTTAGGGCTACATCAACAGCAAACAAACCATAGAGATAGAACTTGAAACTGCTTTATTGTGTCAAGTTTCAAAGAGCTAGCACAAACTGTGTTTGATTTAGAGTTCCAAATACATGTATCCCTATAGGAGAAAACAGAGTGAAACCTCAAAATGAAACCGGTTACTGCCAACGAACGGTTTAACCTAGAAGAACGAAATTTGGCGAGCCAAGTGGGATTGGTGTACTGATCATTACCTGAAAGTTTCATCAAGATTGGGTGAAAAAGTGTGTGCTGAGATTTCAGGCAACTCGTAGTTTTTTGGAAACTTGGCAGGCCCTTTCCATGAAAGTGATTCTCGCCAGTCTCTGCATAGGTCTGCATCAACAGCAAACAAACCATAAAGACAGAACTTGAAACTGCTTTATTGTGTCAAGTTTCAAAGAGCTAGCACAAACCGTGTTTGATTTAGAGTTCCAAATACATGTATCCCTATAGGAGAAAACAGAGTGAAACCTCAAAATAAAACCGGTTGCTGCCAACGAACGGTTTAACCTAGAAGAACGAACTTTGGTGAGCCAATGGGATTGGTGTACTGATCATTACCTGAAAGTTTCATCAAGATTGGGTGAAAAAGTGTGTGCTGAGATTTCAGGCAACTCGTAGTTTTTTGGAAACTTGGCAGGCCCTTTCCATGAAAGTGATTCTCGCCAGTCTCTGCTTAGGGCTACATCAACAGCAAACAAACCATAGAGATAGAACTTGAAACTGCTTTATTGTGTCAAGTTTCAAAGAGCTAGCACAAACCGTGTTTGATTTAGAGTTCAAAATACATGTATCCCTATGGGAGAAAACAGAGTGAAACCTCAAAATGAAACCGGTTACTGCCAACGAACGGTTTAACCTAGAAGAACGAAATTTGGCGAGCCAAGTGGGATTGGTGTACTGATCATTACCTGAAAGTTTCATCAAGATTGGGTGAAAAGTGTGTGCTGAGATTTCGGGCAACTCGTAGTTTTTTGGAAGCTTGTCAGGCCCTTTCCATGAAAGTGATTCTCGCCAGTCTCTGCTTAGGGCTACATCAACAGCAAACAAACCATAGATAGAACTGGAAACTGCTTTATTGTGTCAAGTTTCAAAGAGCTAGCACAAACCGTGTTTGATTTAGAGTTCCAAATACATGTATCCCTATAGGAGAAAACAGAGTAAAACCTCAAAATGAAACCGGTTACTGCCAACGAACGGTTTAACCTAGAAGAACAAAATTTGGCGAGCCAAGTGGGATTGGTGTACTGATCATTAACTGAAAGTTTCATCAAGATTGGGTGAAAAAGTGTGTGCTGAGATTTCGTGCAACTCGTAGTTTTTTGGAAGCTTGGCAGGCCCTTTCCATGTAAGTGATTCTCGCCAGTCTCTGCTTAGGCCTACATCAACAGCAAACAAACCATAGAGATAGAACTTGAAACTGCTTTCTTGTGTCAAGTTTCAAAGCGCTAGCACAAACCCTGTTTGATTTAGAGTTCCAAATACATGTATCCCTATAGGAGAAAACAGAGTGAAACCTCAAAATTAAACCGGTTGCTGCCAACGAACGGTTTAACCTAGAAGAACGAAATTTAGCGAGCCAAGTGGGATTGGTGTACTGATCATTACCTGAAAGTTTCATCAAGATTGGGTGAAAAAGTGTGTGCTGAGATTTCAGGCAACTCGTAGTTTTTTGGAAGCTTGGCAGGCCCTTTCCATGAAAGTGATTCTCGCCAGTCTCTGCTTAGGGCTACATCAACAGCAAACAAACCATAGAGATAGAACTTGAAACTGCTTTATTGTGTCAAGTTTCAAAGAGCTAGCACAAACCGTGTTTGATTTAGAGTTCCAAATACATGTATCCCTATAGGAGAAAACAGAGTGAAACCTCAAAATGAAACCGGTTACTGCCAACGAACGGTTTAACCTAGAAGAACGAAATTTGGCGAGCCAAGTGGGATTGGTGTACTGATCATTACCTGAAAGTTTCATCAAGATTGGGTGAAAAGTGTGTGCTGAGATTTCGGGCAACTCGTAGTTTTTTGGAAGCTTGGCAGGCCCTTTCCATGAAAGTGATTCTCGCCAGTCTCTGCTTAGGGCTACATCAACAGCAAACAAACCATAGATAGAACTTGAAACTGCTTTATTGTGTCAAGTTTCAAAGAGCTAGCACAAACCGTGTTTGATTTAGAGTTCCAAATACATGTATCCCTATAGGAGAAAACAGAGTAAAACCTCAAAATGAAACCGGTTACTGCCAACGAACGTTTTAACCTAGAAGAACAAAATTTGGCGAGCCAAGTGGGATTGGTGTACTGATCATTAACTGAAAGTTTCATCAAGATTGGGTGAAAAAGTGTGTGCTGAGATTTCGTGCAACTCGTAGTTTTTTGGAAGCTTGGCAGGCCCTTTCCATGTAAGTGATTCTCGCCAGTCTCTGCTTAGGCCTACATCAACAGCAAACAAACCATAGAGATAGAACTTGAAACTGCTTTCTTGTGTCAAGTTTCAAAGCGCTAGCACAAACCCTGTTTGATTTAGAGTTCCAAATACATGTATCCCTATAGGAGAAAACAGAGTGAAACCTCAAAATTAAACCGGTTGCTGCCAACGAACGGTTTAACCTAGAAGAACGAAATTTAGCGAGCCAAGTGGGATTGGTGTACTGATCATTACCTGAAAGTTTCATCAAGATTGGGTGAAAAAGTGTGTGCTGAGATTTCAGGCAACTCGTAGTTTTTTGGAAGCTTGGCAGGCCCTTTCCATGAAAGTGATTCTCGCAAGTCTCTGCTTAGGGTTACATCAACAGCAAACAAACCATAGAGATAGAACTTGAAACTGCTTTATTGTGTCAAGTTTCAAAGAGCTAGCACAAACCGTGTTTGATTTAGAGTTCCAAATACATGTATCCCTATAGAAGATAACAGAGTGAAACCTCAAAATGAAACCAGTTACTGCCAATGAACGGTTTAACCTAGAAGAACGAAATTTGGCGAGCCAAGTGGGATTGGTGTACTGATCATTACCAGAAAGTTTCATCAAGATTGGGTGAAAAAGTGTGTGCTGAGATTTCGGGCAAATCGTAGTTTTTTGGAAGCTTGGAAGGCCCTTTCCATGAAAGTGATTCTCGCCAGTCTCTGCTTAGGGCTACATCAACAGCAAACAAACCATAGAGATAGAACTTGAAACTGCTTTATTGTGTCAAGTTTCAAAGAGCTGTCACAAACCGTGTTTGATTTAGAGTTCCAAATACATGTATCCCTATAGGAGAAAACAGAGTGAAACCTCAAAATGAAACCGGTTACTGCCAACGAACGATTTTACCTAGAAGAACAAAATTTGGCGAGCCAAGTGGGATTGGTGTACTGATCATTACCTGATGTTTCATCAAGATTGGGTGAAAAAGTGTGTGCTGAGATTTCAGGCAACTCGTAGTTTTTTGGAAGCTTGGCAGGCCCTTTCCATGAAAGTGATTCTCGCCAGTCTCTGCTTAGGGCTACATCAACAGCAAACAAACCATAGAGTTAGAACTTGAAACTGCTTTATTGTGTCAAGTTTCAAAGAGCTAGCACAAACCGTGTTTGATTTAGAGTTCCAAATACATGTATCCCTATAGGAGAAAACAGAGTGAAACCTCAAAATGAAACCGGTTACTGCCAACGAACGATTTAACCTAGAAGAACGAAATTTGGCGAGCCAAGTGGGATTGGTGTACTGATCATTTCCTGAAAGTTTCATCAAGATTGGGTGAAAAAGGGTGTGCTGAGATTTCAGGCAACTCGTAGTTTTTTGGAAGCTTGGCAGGCACTTTCCATGAAAGTGATTCTCGCCAGTCTCTGCATAGGGCTACATCAACAGCAAACAAACCATAAAGATAGAACTTGAAACTGCTTTATTGTGTCAAGTTTCAAAGAGCTAGCACAAACCGTGTTTGATTTAGAGTTCCAAATACATGTATCCCTATAGGAGAAAACAGAGTGAAACCTCAAAATGAAACCGGTTACTGCCAACGAACGGTTTAACCTAGAAGAACGAAATTTGGCGAGCCAATGGGATTGGTGTACTGATCATTACCTGAAAGTTACATCAAGATTGGGTGAAAAAGTGTGTGCTGAGATTTCGGGCAACTCGTAGTTTTTTGGAAGCTTGGCAGGCCCTTTCCATGAAAGTGATTCTCGCCAGTCTCTGCTTAGGGCTACATCAACAGAAAACAAACCATAGAGATAGAACTTGAAACTGCTTTATTGTGTCAAGTTTCAAAGAGCTAGCACAAACCGTGTTTGATTTAGAGTTCGAAATACATGTATCCCTATAGGAGAAAACAGAGTGAAACCTCAAAATGAAACCGGTTACTGCCAACGAACGTTTTAACCTAGAAGAACGAAATTTGGCGAGCCAAGTGGGATTGGTGTACTGATCATTACCTGAAAGTTTCATCAAGATTGGGTGAAAAAGTGTGTGCTGAGATTTCAGGCAACTCGTAGTTTTTTGGAAGCTTGGCAGGCCCTTTCCATGAAAGTGATTCTCGCAAGTCTCTGCTTAGGGTTACATCAACAGCAAACAAACCATAGAGATAGAACTTGAAACTGCTTTATTGTGTCAAGTTTCAAAGAGCTAGCACAAACCGTGTTTGATTTAGAGTTCCAAATACATGTATCCCTATAGAAGAAAACAGAGTGAAACCTCAAAATGAAACCGGTTACTGCCAATGAACGGTTTAACCTAGAAGAACGAAATTTGGCGAGGCAAGTGGGATTGGTGTACTGATCATTACCAGAAAGTTTCATCAAGATTGGGTGAAAAAGTGTGTGCTGAGATTTCGGGCAACTCGTAGTTTTTTGGAAGCTTGGCAGGCCCTTTCCATGAAAGTGATTCTCGCCAGTCTCTGCTTAGGGCTACATCAACAGCAAACAAACCATAGAGATAGAACTTGAAACTGCTTTATTGTGTCAAGTTTCAAAGAGCTGTCACAAACCGTGTTTGATTTAGAGTTCCAAATACATGTATCCCTATAGGAGAAAACAGAGTGAAACCTCAAAATGAAACCGGTTACTGCCAACGAACGGTTTAACCTAGAAGAACAAAATTTGGCGAGCCAAGTGGGATTGGTGTACTGATCATTACCTGATGTTTCATCAAGATTGGGTGAAAAAGTGTGTGCTGAGATTCCAGGCAACTCTTAGTTTTTTGGAAGCTTGGCAGGCCCTTTCCATGAAAGTGATTCTCGCCATTCTCTGCTTAGGGCTACATCAACAGCAAACAAACAATAGAGATAGAACTTGAAACTTCTTTATTGTGTCAAGTTTCAAAGAGCTAGCACAAATCGTGTTTGATTTAGAGTTCCAAATACATGTATCCCTATAGGAGAAAACAGAGTGAAACCTCAAAATGAAACCGGTTACTGCCAACGAACGTTTTAACCTAGAAGAACGAAATTTGGCGAGCCCAGTGGGATTGGTGTACTGATCATTTCCTGAAAGTTTCATCAAGATTGGGTGAAAAAGTGTGTGCTGAGATTTCAGGCAACTCGTAGTTTTTTGGAAGCTTGGCAGGCACTTTCCATGAAAGTGATTCTCGCCAGTCTCTGCATAGGGCTACATCAACAGCAAACAAACCATAAAGATAGAACTTGAAACTGCTTTATTGTGTCAAGTTTCAAAGAGCTAGCACAAACCGTGTTTGATTTAGAGTTCCAAATACATGTATCCCTATAGGAGAAAACAGAGTGAAACCTCAAAATGAAACCGGTTACTGCCAACGAACGGTTTAACCTAGAAGAACGAAATTTGGCGAGCCAATGGGATTGATGTACTGATCATTACCTGAAAGTTACATCAAGATTGGGTGAAAAGGTGTGTGCTGAGATTTCGGGCAACTCGTAGTTTTTTGGAAGCTTGGCAGGCCCTTTCCATGAAAGTGATTCTCGCCAGTCTCTGCTTAGGGCTACATCAACAGAAAACAAACCATAGAGATAGAACTTGAAACTGCTTTATTGTGTCAAGTTTCAAAGAGCTAGCACAAACCGTGTTTGATTTAGAGTTCCAAATGCATGTATCCCTATAGGAGAAAACAGAGTGAAACCTCAAAATGAAACCGGTTACTGCCAACGAACGGTTTAACCTAGAAGAATGAAATTTGGCGAGCCAAGTGGGATTGGTGTACTGATCATTACCTGAAAGTTTCATCAACATTGGGTGAAAAAGGGTGTGCTGAGATTTGAGGCAACTCGTAGTTTTTTGGAAGCTTGGCAGGCCCTTTCCATGAAAGTGATTCTCGCCAGTCTCTGCTTAGGCCTACATCAACAGCAAACAAACCATAGAGATAGAACTTGAAACTGCTTTCTTGTGTCAAGTTTCAAAGAGCTAGCACAAACCGTGTTTTATTTAGAGTTCCAAATACATGTATCCCTATAGGAGAAAACAGAGTGAAACCTCAAAATGAAACCGGTTACTGCCAACGAACGGTTTAACCTAGAAGAACGAAATTTAGCGAGCCAAGTGGGATTGGTGTACTGATCATTACCTGAAAGTTTCATGAAGATTGGGTGAAAAAGTGTGTGCTGAGATTTCAGGCAACTCGTATTTTTTTGGAAGCTTGGCAGGCCCTTTCCATGAAAGTGATTCTCGCAAGTCTCTGCTTAGGGTTACATCAACAGCAAACAAACCATAGAGATAGAACTTGAAACTGCTTTATTGTGTCAAGTTTCAAAGAGCTAGCACAAACCGTGTTTGATTTAGAGTTCCAAATACATGTATCCCTATAGAAGATAACAGAGTGAAACCTCAAAATGAAACCGGTTACTGCCAATGAACGGTTTAACCTAGAAGAACGAAATTTGGCGAGCCAAGTGGGATTGGTGTACTGATCATTACCTGAAAGTTTCATCAAGATTGGGTGAAAAAGGGTGTGCTAAGATTTCAGGCAACTCGTAGTTTTTTGGAAGCTTGGCAGACCCTTTCCATGAAAGTTATTCTCGCCAGTCTCTGCTTAGGGCTACATCAACAGCAAACAAACCATAGAGATAGAACTTGAAACTGCTTTATTGTGTCAAGTTTCAAAGAGCTAGCACAAACCGTGTTTGATTTAGAGTTCCAAATACATGTATCCCTATAGGAGAAAACAGAGTGAAACCTCAAAATGAAACCGGTTACTGCCAACGAACGGTTTAACCTAGAAGAACGAAATTTGGCGAGCCAAGTGGGATTGGTGTACTGATCATTACCTGAAAGTTTCATCTAGATTGGGTTAAAAAAGGTGAGCTGAGATTTCAGGCAACTCGTAGTTTTTTGGAAGCTTGGCAGGCCCTTTCCATGAAAGTGATTCTCGCCAGTCTCTGCTTAGGGCTACATCAACAGCAAACAAACCATAGAGATAGAACTTGAAACTGCTTTATTGTGTCAAGTTTCAAAGAGCTGTCACAAACCGTGTTTGATTTAGAGTTCCAAAAACATGTATCCCTATAGGAGAAAACAGAGTGAAACCTCAAAATGAAACCGGTTACTGCCAACGAACGGTTTAACCTAGAAGAACGAAATTTGGCGAGCCAATGGGATTGGTGTACTGATCATTACCTGAAAGTTACATCAAGATTTGGTGAAAAAGTGTGTGCTGAGATTTCGGGCAACTCGTAGTTTTTTGGAAGGTTGGCAGGCCCTTTCCATGAAAGTGATTCTCGCCAGTCTCTGCTTAGGGTTACATCAACAGAAAACAAAGCATAGAGATAGAACTTGAAACTGCTTTATTGTGTCAAGTTTCAAAGAGCTAGCACAAACCGTGTTTGATTTAGAGTTCCAAATACATGTATCCCAATAGGAGAAAACAGAGTGAAACCTCAAAATGAAACCGGTTACTGCCAACGAACGGTTTAACCTAGAAGAACGAAATTTAGCGAGCCAAGTGGGATTGGTGTACTGATCATTACCTGAAAGTTTCATCAAGATTGGGTGAAAAAGTGTTTGCTGAGATTTCAAGCAACTCGTAGTTTTTTGGAAGCTTGGCAGGCCCTTTCCATGAAAGTGATTCTCACCAGTCTCTGCTTAGGGCTACATCAACAGCAAACAAACCATAGAGATAGAACTTGAAACTGCTTTATTGTGTCAAGTTTCAAAGAGCTAGCACAAACTGTGTTTGATTTAGAGTTCCAAATACATGTATCGCTATAGAAGAAAACAGAGTGAAACCTCAAAATGAAACCGGTTACTGCCAACGAACGGTTTAACCTAGAAGAACGAAATTTGGCGAGCCAAGTGGGATTGGTGTACTGATCATTACCTGAAAATTTCATCAAGATTGGGTTAAAAAGTGTTTGCTGAGATTTCAGGCAACTCGTAGTTTTTTGGAAGCTTGGCAGGCCCTTTCCATGGAAGTGATTCTCGCCAGTCTCTGCTTAGGCCTACATACACAGCAAACAAACCATAGAGATAGTACTTGAAACTGCTTTATTGTGTCAAGTTTCAAAGAGCTAGCAGAAACCGTGTTTGATTTAGAGTTCCAAATACATGTATCCCTATAGGAGAAAACAGAGTGAAACCTCAAAATGAAACCGGTTACTGCCAACGAACGTTTTAACCTAGAAGAACGAAATTTGGCGAGCCAAGTGGGATTGGTGTACTGATCATTACCTGAAAGTTTCATCAAGATTGGGTGAAAAAGTGTGTGCTGAGATTTCAGGCAACTCGTAGTTTTTTGGAAGCTTGGCAGGCCCTTTCCATGAATGTGATTCTCGCCAGTCTCTGCTTAGGGCTGCATCAACAGCAAACAAACCATAGAGATAGAACTTGAAACTGCTTTATTGTGTCAAGTTTCAAAGAGCTAGCACAAACCGTGTTTGATTTAGAGTTCCAAATACATGTATCCCTATAGGAGAAAACAGAGTGAAACCTCAAAATGAAACCGGTTACTGCCAACGAACGGTATAACCTAGAAGAACGAAATTTGGCGAGCCAAGTGGGATTGGTGTACTGATCATTACCTGAAAGTTTCATCAAGATTGGGTGAAAAAGGGTGTGCTGAGATTTCAGGCAACTCGTAGTTTTTTGGAAGCTTGGCAGGCCCTTTAAATGAAAGTGATTCTCGCCAGTCTCTGCTTAGGGCTACATCAACAGCAAACAAACCATAGATAGAACTTGAAACTGCTTTATTGTGTCAAGTTTCAAAGAGCTAGCACAAACCGTGTTTGATTTAGAGTTCCAAATACATGTATCCCTATAGAAGAAAACAGAGTGAAACCTCAAAATGAAACCGGTTACTGCCAACGAACGGTTTAACCTAGAAGAACGAAATTTGGCGAGCCAAGTGGGATTGGTGTACTGATCATTACCTGAAAGTTTCATCAGGATTCGGTGAAAAAGTGTTTGCTCAGATTTCAGGCAACTCGTAGTTTTTGGAAGCTTCGCAGGCCCTTTCCATGAAAGTGATTCTCGCCAGTCTCTGCTTAGGGCTACATCAACAGCAAACAAACCATAGAGATAGAACTTGAAACTGCTTTATTGTGTCAAGTATCAAAGAGCTAGCACAAAACGTGTTTGATTTAGAGTTCCAAATACATGTATCCCTATAGGAGAAAACAGAGTGAAACCTCAAAATGAAACCGGTTACTGCCAACGAACGGTTTAACCTAGAAGAACGAAATTTGGTGAGCCAAGTGGGATTGGTGTACTGATCATTACCTGAAAATTTCATCAAGTGCTAGGAGCTACTGCAAAGTTTTACATTCATATGGAAATTGGGCTCCTACTGTTCACTTAGGCCCATTTGGGGACTCAAGTTACAAGACTCCTGGAGAGTTCCCATTGGTTGGGGAAGGATGGTAGGAGGGTGTTCCGGGGGAAGTGGAGCCCCCCGTGTCCTGTAGGGACACACGTGTGTGTGTGTGGACCGGCTTGTTAGGGGGACGCACACGGCCTCTCACAAAATAAAACTTTGTTTCAGTTCCATCTGGCTTGTGTTTTTGTGCTCAGCCGGATTGCAGCATCTCAAGCCAGCGTGCACTGACAGCGACCCGCGAAAGCGCCCAGCAGGAAGGCAGCAGGTGAAAACAGCAGCGGGCAGAAGCGGAGCCAAGGCTCACGCGGCCCCCGCCGTCCAGCCTGCAGCATTTTGGTGGCCCTTGTACGGGGAACGCCCAAAATTTATAGGTGAGTGATATCGCTCGCCCCTAAGGAAAGGCGACAGAATGGGTATTTTTGTTTTGATTTATTCTGCTTTTATTTCAGGCTCTCTAGCCTTACAATTTTTTCAGGCGAATTGGGAAAAATGGTTGGCTCAAGGTTTTAAGTTATTCGGCCCTGAGAAAGGAAAAATTGATATAATCATTTTTCTCCTCTCCGTTTCTGTTTCATTCTGTTTTGGCTTTCTTCTATCCTACCTTATTGGGTTACGTTACCTTTATAGTAGATTAGAATCTAGTAAAAAACAAACCGAAAGACTGTTAAGTAAATTGTTAGAGGTCCAGGCTATGGCAGAAAACTTATTAGGTCAAGCAAAACAAAAGGTCCCTCAAGCTAGTCAGACAGAAGAAAAATTGAAGAAGGCAAGCTTAGGGAAAAAACGGCCCTCAGATAGGGAGGCTAGTACTAACTCCGTTCCATCACCAGAGAGCGTAATTCAACCAACAGCTTCACCTGTAGCTGAGCAGCCCTCAGTTTCCATAGGTGATGAACAGAATCCTGAGGCAGGACCCCAAAAGTTAGCATGCCCTGTAGTTGAGCGGGGAGAAGAAAGGGAACGAGTTTACCGTGCCTTAGATTTCAAAATAGTAAAGCAATTAAAGGAATCTGTACAAACCTACGGACCTGCTGCTCCCTTTACTGTCAGAATGGTCGAATCTATTACCAGCTGGGACTTAACACCAGAAGATTGGGCTAGCGTGTGTCACTCTGTGCTAAATGGAGGACAATATTTATTATGGAAAATTGCCAATGAGGAATTTTGCAGGGAGACAGCTAGGCGAAATGCAGCAGCAGGTTATCCTGAAAGAGATTCTCAAATGCTATTGGGGAAATGATCTTATGAGGGTCAGAGGCAACAGATTAGATATGATCCTGGCGTATACGCTCAGATCACTATAAATGCAATTAAGGCATGGAAAACTTTGAAGGGACAAGGGGATTTACAAGGTCAACTATCTAAGATAACACAAGGAGTTAATGAGCCCTACGCTGACTTTGTAGCTAGACTTATTGAAACAGCCTCTAAGACATTTGAAAATACAGAACAGGCAATGCCATTTATAAAACAACTGGCTTATGACCAAGCAAATCGTTGCTGCAAAGAGGTCATTAGACCGTGGAAACATGGAGATTTAAACACATATATTAAATTATGTAGCGACATTGATGAACAAGGACAAGTCATGGCAGCTGAAGTAAAACAGGCTTTAGATACCAAGCCAAAAACATGCTATAATTGCAATCAGAAAGGACATTTTAAAAGAAATTGCCCCATAGGAGGAGGGTTTAACAAAGCTAGGTATCAAAGGAGTAGAATCCCGGGTATTTGCCCACGATGCCATAGAGGGAGACATTGGGCTAATGAATGCCGTTCTCAATCCACCAGAGAGGGTATTCCGTTATCAAAAAATGGACAAAGACCAAGTGTCTACCCACAATATCGTGGAGAAAGGTATCAGGCCCCGTTGTCAAAAAACGAATTGGAGGGCCCAATGCCCCGGGGCCCAAAGCCACAAATATACGGGGCAATGGAGGAACCCAGCAGCACCATCAAGGTAGTGCCCAGGACGCACTATCCATCAGATCCCTCATCAGACAAACTAGAGGGAGCGCAGGGTTGGACATCTGTGCCTCTGCCAGAGCAGTATTAACTCCAGAGATGGGAGTTCAAATCATTCCCACAGGAATAAAAGGACCTCTTCCCCAAGGAACAGTAGGCTTATTATTAGGACGCAGTTCTTCTACACTAAAAGGACTTATGATAAGTCCTGGGGTAATTGATCCCGATTATGAGGGTGAAATAAAAATTATAGCCAGTTCTCCAAGAGGTATATCCGTAATTTCATCAGGAGATAGAATAGCACAGTTATTAATAATACCCAGCCTACATGATGAATTTTCCAGTTGTAATGTAGAAAGAGGTTCCAAGGGATTAGGCTCCACAGGTGTAGATTGGGCTATGCTTTCTTTAAATTTAGATTCTCGCCCAATGCTAAAATTAAATATTCAAGGACATGATTTTAATGGGCTGCTGGACACAGGTGCTGACCTCAGCATCATATCTCGTCAGGAATGGCCAAAGCACTGGCCATTGCAACAAGCCACTCAAACGCTTCGAGGCCTAGGAGTGGCAACTAACCCCCATAGAAGTGCTATGGTATTAGATTGGAGGGATCCTGAAGGATGTGAAGGAACTATACAGCCTTATGTATTGGACCATCTTCCCATAAATTTATGGGGACGGGATGTCCTAGATCAATTAGGATTGACATTAACAAATAACGTCAATTCTAACGTGCCCACTAGTAGGGCTAAACAAGGCTTTAGAAAAGAAAAAGGATTAAGGAAACAAGATCAAGATATGATAGCACCAATTCAAATAGATCAAGAAATAAATAAACATGGATTGGGTTTTCAAAAAGGGCCACTGAGACAATCAAAATTACATGGAAATCAGAAAGACCAGTGTGGGTTCCTCAGTGGCCCCTGACTAAAGAAAAGATACAAGTAGCCCATGATCTGGTCAAACAACAATTAGCGGAAGGACATTTACAACCTTCCGTATCTCCCCATAATACTCCCATTTTTGTCATTAAAAAGAAATCTGGTAAATGGAGATTATTACAAGATTTAAGAGCCATTAATAATGAGATGGTTATTATGGGACCTGCTCAATCAGGGATTCCCCAATTGTCTGCTTTACCAAAAACCTGGCATGTGTTAACTATAGATATTAAGGATTGTTTCTTTTCAATTCCAATTCATCCCGAGGATAGTCCACATTTTGCATTTACTATCCCTGCACTAAATCATGAAGGTCCTGATCAGAGATATGAGTGGAAAGTTTTACCCCAGGGGATGGCGAACAGCCCGACTATGTGTCAAATTTATGTTAATAAAGCAATCCAGCCACTTAGAAATCAAAATCCTGAACTACAAATATTTCACTATATGGATGATGTGTTATTAGCACATAAAGATAAGAACACATTGCTAGAATGTTATGCCACACTTACAAACTTACTAAAAAATTATAATCTATACATAGCAATAGATAAAGTACAATTAAATTTTCCAATTAATTATTTAGGAGTTTTATTATCCTCAACCATGGTCCGTCCACCAAAAATTCAAATACGAGTAGATCAACTCAAATCACTTAATGACTTTCAAAAATTATTGGGAGACATAAACTGGATAAGGCCTTACCTAGGCATACCAACAGGAGAATTAGGACCCTTATTAGATATCCTAAAAGGTCCATCAGATCCAAATTCACCCCGCATGTTAATGCCTGAAGCAAGAAAGGCATTAAAAATCATTGAAACATATATGGAAAATATGCATTTGGATAGAATTGATATAAGTTTGCCTTTATTATTTATTGTACTACCAACAAAAAATATTCCTACAGGAGTATTTTGGCAAGAAGGTCCATTATTGTGGATACATTTATCGTATTCCCCTAATACTATTCTTACTAGATATCCTGAGGCTGTAGGACAATTAATACTCAAAGGGATAAAAGCAGCGAAGGGAGTGTTTGGGATTTCTCCCAATAAAATTATTACTCCATATACTATGGATCAAATTGATGAGTTAGCTAATGAGTTAAATACTTGGGCAATAATCATGTGTAAATCTAGTGTCTCATTTGATAATCACTTGCCATCTAATCCCTTGTTGTCCTTTTGGTCTAAGCATCCTGTAGTTTTTCCTAAAATGACAAAAAAAAACCCTATCATGAATGCTCCAAATATATTCACTGATGGGTCAAACAATGGTACAGCAGCGGTAGTTACCCCTGATCAAACTTTTACATTTTTAGTACCCAAACAATCAGCTCAAAAGGTAGAGCTCAATGCAGTATTACAAGCTTTTATGATGTTCAAAGATTCTGTATTTAATTTATTCTCTGATAGCCAGTATGTAGTTAATGCTATAGCATCCCTTGAAGATGCTGGTAGGATTTCTCCTTCCTCTACTGTTTTCTCTTTGTTTTCTGCTATACAAACTCTAATCTGGGACAGAAAAGATCCATTCTTTATTGGACATATCAGGGCACATACAGGGTTGCCTGGAGCCCTTAGTTTGGGTAATGAACTAGCAGATAAATCTACACATGACATACATATTTTCTCCACAATAGAAGAAGCTATAAATTTTCATAAAAGGTTCCATGTCAATGCTAATACCTTACAAAAACGTTTTAAAATAACTAAGGAACAAGCCAGACATATAATAAAACAATGTCAAAATTGTGTGACATTTTTACCACAAGTTAATCTTGGAGTCAATCCTAGAGGACTGATACCTAACCATATTTGGCAGATGGACGTTACACACTTGCCAGAATTTGGAAAATTAAAATATTTACATGTTACAGTTGATACTTCTTCTGGATTTTTAATGGGCTCCCTTCATGCCGGAGAAAAAACTAAAGATGTTATAGCTCACTGCTTACAAAATTTTGCCACTGTGGGTGTTCCTAAACAGTTAAAAACTGATAACGCTCCTGGTTATACGTCTAACTCTTTTAAACAATTTTGCTCATCATTTGGCATTACTCATATAACAGGAATCCCATACAATCCACAGGGTCAAGGCATAGTTGAAAGAGCTCATCAAACTATTAAAATGTACTTATTAAAACAAAAGGAAGGAATTGGAAAAGGGTATATATCCCCCAAAGATAAACTTAAAATAACCCTTTTTACTCTAAACTTTCTAAATTTGGATTCATCAGGACTTAGTGCTGCGGAAAGACATATGTATCCGAAAAATGTACATAAGCCTAAGGTACTTTGGAAAGATATTCTAACAGGACAATGGAAAGGTCCGGACCCAGTAATAGTCTGGAGTCGGGGCTCCGTCTGTGTTTTTCCACAGGAGGAACAGCAACCAATTTGGATTCCAGAGAGATTAACTAAAACAATTTCTACAGAAAAAGAAGATGATTTGACTCAAATCCATAACAGCTGATATCCAGAGCTCCAGCTTGGCTATTCTTACATCTACAACAGTGATTTACCACGGTGCCTTTTTCAATATCTATTTTATTATTACATTTTTCCCACATCATAAGGTTCTATTTTATTTATTTATTTATTTTCTCTTTCTTTTTGAGCTCATACAAACCTAGGTTAATGTTTTTCTGATCAGTTTTATTTTTTGACTGTGTTTTATTTTTTTTTAACTGTAAAGTTTTTAAACATTGCAATGGAGATTTCACCTAGGTATAGCTACAAGGCCTTTATTTACTATTGTCTTATATGTTCTATGTTATGTATGCACTGTTTTGTGTTGTATGTCTGTATGTGTGTATGTCCATATTTCATTTATAAGGAGCGCTCATGTATAAATAGATATAAATGGATCCAAAAAAAAAAAAAATCACGTGACTTATATGGTTTAATTTAAATTAGGTAAACAGCTGTTATAAATTTTGCTTTTAAAGGTGGTTAACAGATCTGTTTGTTTACTTTCACCTTTCCTTTTCATTATATTTAACAATTCTGTTCAAGATAATGTCTCTTTAGCACCATGGCCAGAATTCCCATCTCCATCCCAATGCCGGTGAAGACTAAGATAAAACCAAACTACAACTTCTATGATAGCTATCACAGTAAACTATATAAACTGATACATCAATCAATATAACTCAATAAGTATCCTCAATCAAGGACTTAATTTACTTTGGGAGAAAATGGACATATTGACAGACTCCTCCACTTTGAACTGCTCAATCAAGGACTTAATTTACTTTGGGAGGAAATGGACATATTGATAGACTCCTCCACTTTGAACTGCTTACACAACTTGCCTGGACTATGTATCACCTGTATGCATTGTGCTCTATTTGTTGATACAGTGAATTATGGTAGTGCTGAAATATCTTAGCTGCTGTGTCACCAGTGTTACTGTTCTTCCTAAGGAGCCGTCAATTGGCTTGGTGTCGTGGCATTTCTGTATCTTCCTCCCTTCTACTAGTGATGGTCTAAAACTTGGGGGCCAACAGAGGTGAGGCAAGAACCTCACCACCCCACTGGCACCAAGGTTAAATTTGGGGGCCAACAGAGGTGAGGCAAGAACCTCACCCCCCACTGGTGCTTAGGCCTATCCACAAGCATAGCTATGCTAGACCGGTAGTCAGTGACGGGTTGATCTGATTACAGTGGATTCAACCTAAGACAGGAAACTGATGTGTAAAAGTCAGTTCTCCCATGACGGGTAAGAACCACATGTTAAATTGGACAACCTACCAGGCACGGTCCCTAGCCACATTGCCATTGCTTAATTAAACAGAAGGGGGCAGATGCTAGGAGCCACTGCAAAGTATTACATTCATATGGAAATTGGACTCCTACTGTTCACTTAGGCCCATTTGGGGACTCAAGTTACAAGACTCCTGGAGAGTTCCCATTGCTTGGGGAAGGATGGTAGAAGGGTGTTCCGGGGGAAGTGGAGCCCCCCGTGTCCGGTAGGGACACACGTGTGTGTGTGTGTGGACCGGCTTGTTAGGGGGACGCACACGGCCTCTCACAAAATAAAACTTTGTTTCAGTTCCATCTGGCTTGTGTTTTTGTGCTCAGCCGGATTGCAGCATCGCAAGCCAGCGTGCACTGACAGCGACCCGCGAAAGCGCCCAGCAGGAAGGCAGAGGGTGAAAACAGCAGCGGGCAGAAGCGGAGCCAAGGCTCACGCGGCCCCCGCCGTCCAGCCTGCAGCAATCAAGATTGGGTTAAAAAGTGTTTGCTGAGATTTCAGGCAACTCGTAGTTTTTTGGAAGCTTGGCAGGCCCTTTCCATGGAAGTGATTCTCGCCAGTCTCTGCTTAGGCCTACATCAACAGCAAACAAACCATAGAGATAGTACTTGAAACTGCTTTATTGTGTCAAGTTTCAAAGAGCTAGCACAAACCGTGTTTGATTTAGAGTTCCAAATACATGTATCCCTATAGGAGAAAACAGAGTGAAACCTCAAAATGAAACCGGTTACTGCCAACGAACGGTTTAACCTAGAAGAACGAAATTTGGCGAGCCAAGTGGGATTGGTGTACTGATCATTACCTGAAAGTTTCATCAAGATTGGGTGAAAAAGTGTGTGCTGAGATTTCGGGCAACTCGTAGTTTTTTGGAAGCTTGGCAGGCCCTTTCCATGAAAGTGATTCTCGCCAGTCTCTGCTTAGGGCTACATCAACAGCAAACAAACCATAGATAGAACTTGAAACTGCTTTATTGTGTCAAGTTTCAAAGAGCTAGCACAAACCGTGTTTGATTTAGAGTTCCAAATACATGTATCCCTATAGAAGAAAACAGAGTGAAACCTCAAAATGAAACCGGTTACTGCCAACGAACGGTTTAACCTAGAAGAACGAAATTTGGCGAGCCAAGTGGGATTGGTGTACTGATCATTACCTGAAAGTTTCATCAAGATTGGGTGAAAAAGTGTGTGCTGAGATTTCGGGCAACTCGTAGTTTTTGGAAGCTTGGCAGGCCCTTTTCATGAAAGTGATTCTCGCCAGTCTCTGCTTAGGGCTACATCAACAGCAAACAAACCATAGAGATAGAACTTGAAACTGCTTTATTGTGTCAAGTTTCAAAGAGCTAGCACAAACCGTGTTTGATTTAGAGTTCCAAATACATGTATCCCTATAGGAGAAAACAGAGTGAAACCTCAAAATGAAACCGGTTACTGCCAACGAACGGTTTAACCTAGAAGAACGAAATTTGGCGAGCCAAGTTGGATTGGTGTACTGATCATTACCTGAAAGTTTCATCAAGACTGGGTGAAAAAGGGTGTGCTGAGATTTCAGGCAACTCGTAGTTTTTTGGAAGCTTGGGAGGCCCTTTCCATGAAAGTGATTCTCGCCAGTCTCTGCTTAGGGCTACATCAACAGCAAACAAACCATAGATAGAACATGAAACTGCTTTATTGTGTCAAGTTTCAAAGAGCTAGCACAAACCGTGTTTGATTTAGAGTTCCAAATACATGTATCCCTATAGGAGAAAACAGAGTGAAACCTCAAAATGAAACCGGTTACTGCCAATGAACGGTTTAACCTAGAAGAACGAAATTTGGCGAGCCAAGTGGGATTGGTGTACTGATCATTACCTGAAAGTTTCATCAAGATTGGGTGAAAAAGTGTGTGCTGAGATTTCGGGCAACTCGTAGTTTTTTGGAAGCTTGGCCGGCTTTTTTCATGAAAGTGATTCTCGCCAGTCTCTGCTTAGGGCTACATCAACAGCAAACAAACCATAGAGATAGAACTTGAAACTGCTTTATTGTGTCAAGTTTCAAAGAGCTAGCACAAACCGTGTTTGATTTAGAGTTCCAAATACATGTATCCCTATAGGAGAAAAAAGAGTGAAACCTCAAAATGAAACCGGTTACTGCCAACGAACGGTTTAACCTAGAAGAACGAAATTTGGCGAGCCAAGTGGGATTGGTGTACTGATCATTACCTGAAAGTTTCATCAAGATTGGGTGAAAAAGGGTGTGCTGAGATTGCAGGCAACTCGTAGTTTTTTGGAAGCTTGGCAGGCCCTTTCCATGAAAGTGATTCTCGCCAGTCTCTGCTTAGGCCTACATCAACAGCAATCAAACCATAGAGATAGAACTTGAAACTGCTTTATTGTGTCAAGTTTCAAAGAGCTAGCACAAACCGTGTTTGATTTAGAGTTCCAAATACATGTATCCCTATAGGAGAAAACAGAGTGAAACCTCAAAATGAAACCGGTTACTGCCAACGAACGGTTTAACCTAGAAGAACGAAATTTGGCGAGCCAAGTGGGATTGGTGTACTGATCATTACCTGAAAGTTTCATCAAGATTGGGTGAAAAAGTGTGTGCTGAGATTTCGGTCAACTCGTAGTTTTTTGGAAGCTTGGCAGGCCCTTTCCATGAAAGTGATTCTCACCAGTCTCTGCTTAGGCCTACATAAACAGCAAACAAACCATAGAGATAGAACTGGAAACTTCTTTATTGTGTCAAGTTTCAAAGAGCTAGCACAAACCGTGTTTGATTTAGAGTTCCAAATACATGTATCCCTATAGGAGAAAACAGAGTGAAACCTAAAAATGAAACCGGTTACTGCCAACGAACGTTTTAACCTAGAAGAACGAAATTTGGCGAGCCAAGTGGGATTGGTGTACTGATCATTACCTGAATGTTTCATCAAGATTGGGTGAAAAAGTGTGTGCTGAGATTTCAGGCAACTCGTAGTTTTTTGGAAGCTTGGCAGGCCCTTTCCATAAAAGTGATTCTCGCCAGTCTTTGCTTAGGGCTACATCAACAGCAAACAAACCATAGAGATAGAACTTGAAACTGCTTTATTGTGTCAAGTTTCAAAGAGCTAGCACAAACCGTGTTGGATTTAGAGTTCCAAATACATGTATCCCTATAGGAGAAAACAGAGTGAAACCTCAAAATGAAACCGGTTACTGCCAATGAACGGTTTAACCTAGAAGAACGAAATTTGGCGAGCCAAGTGGGATTGGTGTACTGATCATTACCAGAAAATTTCATCAAGATTGGGTGAAAAAGTGTGTGCTGAGATTTCGGGCAACTCGTAGTTTTTTGGAAGCTTGGCCGGCTTTTTTCATGAAAGTGATTCTCGCCAGTCTCTGCTTAGGGCTACATCAACAGCAAACAAACCATAAAGATAGAACTTGAAACTGCTTTATTGTGTCAAGTTTCAAAGAGCTAGCACAAACCGTGTTTGATTTAGAGTTCCAAATACATGTATCCCTATAGGAGAAAAGAGAGTGAAACCTCAAAATGAAACCGGTTACTGCCAACGAACCGTTTAACCTAGAAGAACGAAATTTGGCGAGCCAAGTGGGATTGGTGTACTGATCATTACCTGAAAGTTTCATCAAGATTGGGTGAAAAAGTGTGTGCTGAGATTTCGGTCAACTCGTAGTTTTTTGGAAGCTTTGCAGGCCCTTTCCATAAAAGTGATTCTCGCCAGTCTTTGCTTAGGGCTACATCAAGAGCAAACAAACCATAGAGATAGAACTTGAAACTGCTTTATTGTGTCAAGTTTCAAAGAGCTAGCACAAACCGTGTTTGATTTAGAGTTCCAAATACATGTATCCCTATAGAAGAAAACAGAGTGAAACCTCAAAATGAAACCGGTTACTGCCAATGAACGGTTTAACCTAGAAGAACGAAACTTGGCGAGCCAAGTGGGATTGGTGTACTGATGATTACCTTAAAGTTTCATCAAGATTCGGTGAAAAAGTGTGTGCTGAGATTTCGGGCAACTCGTAGTTTTTTGGAAGCTTGGCAGGCCCTTTCCATGAAAGTGATTCTCGCCAGTCTCTGCTTAGGCCTACATCAACAGCAAACAAACCATAGTGATAGAACTTGAAACTGCTTTATTGTGTCAAGTTTCAAAGAGCTAGCACAAACCGTGTTTGATTTAGAGTTCCAAATACATGTATCCCTATAGGAGAAAACAGAGTGAAACCTCAAAATGAAACCAATTACTGCCAACGAACGGTTTAACCTAGAAGAACGAAATTTGGCGAGCCAAGTGGGATTGGTGTACTGATCATTACCTGAAAGTTTCATCAAGATTGGGTGAAAAAGTGTGTGCTGAGATTTCAAGTAACTCGTAGTTTTTTGAAACCTTGGCAGGCCCTTTCCATGAAAGTGATTCTCGCCAGTCTCTGCTTAGGGCTACATCAACAGCAAACAAACCATAGAGATAGAACTTGAAACTGCTTTATTGTGTCAAGTTTCAAAGAGCTAGCACAAACCGTGTTTGATTTAGAGTTCCAAATACATGTATCCCTATAGGAGAAAACAGAGTGAAACCTCAAAATGAAACCAATTACTGCCAACGAACGGTTTAACCTAGAAGAACGAAATTTGGCGAGCCAAGTGGGATTGGTGTACTGATCATTACCTGAAAGTTTCCTCAAGATTGGGTGAAAAAGTGTGTGCTGAGATTTCAAGTAACTCGTAGTTTTTTGAAACCTTGGCAGGCCCTTTCCATGAAAGTGATTCTCGCCAGTCTCTGCTTAGGGCTACATCAACAGCAAACAAACCATAGAGATAGAACTTGAAACTGCTTTATTGTGTCAAGTTTCAAAGAGCTAGCACAAACCGTGTTTGATTTAGAGTTCCAAATACATGTATCCCTATAGGAGAAAACAGAGTGAAACCTCAAAATGAAACCGGTTACTGCCAACGAACGGTTTAACCTAGAAGAACGAAATTTGGCGAGCCAAGTGGGATTGGTGTACTGATCATTACCTGAAAGTTTCATCAAGATTGGGTAAAAAAGGGTGTGCTGATATTTCGGGCAACTCGTAGTTTTTTGGAAGCTTGGCAGGCCCTTTCCATGAAAGTGATTCTCCCCAGTCTCTGCTTAGGGCTACATCAACAGCAAACAAACCATAGATAGAACTTGAAACTGCTTTATTGTGTCAAGTTTCAAAGAGCTAGCACAAACCGTGTTTGATTTAGAGTTCCAAATACATGTATCCCTATAGGAGAAAACAGAGTGAAACCTCAAAATGAAACCGGTTACTGCCAATGAACGGTTTAACCTAGAAGAACGAAACTTGGCGAGCCAAGTGGGATTGGTGTACTGATGATTACCTTAAAGTTTCATCAAGATTCGGTGAAAAAGTGTGTGCTGAGATTTCGGGCAACTCGTAGTTTTTTGGAAGCTTGGCAGGCCCTTTCCATGAAAGTGATTCTCGCCAGTCTCTGCTTAGGTCTACATCAACAGCAAACAAACCATAGTGATAGAACTTGAAACTGCTTTATTGTGTCAAGTTTCAAAGAGCTAGCACAAACCGTGTTTGATTTAGAGTTCCAAATACATGTATCCCTATAGGAGAAAACAGAGTGAAACCTCAAAATGAAACCAATTACTGCCAACGAACGGTTTAACCTAGAAGTACGAAATTTGGAAAGCCAAGTGGGATTGGTGTACTGATCATTACCTGAAAGTTTCATCAAGATTGGGTGAAAAAGTGTGTGCTGAGATTTCAAGTAACTCGTAGTTTTTTGAAACCTTGGCAGGCCCTTTCCATGAAAGTGATTCTCGCCAGTCTCTGCTTAGGGCTACATCAACAGCAAACAAACCATAGAGATAGAACTTGAAACTGCTTTATTGTGTCAAGTTTCAAAGAGCTAGCACAAACCGTGTTTGATTTAGAGTTCCAAATACATGTATCCCTATAGGAGAAAACAGAGTGAAACCTCAAAATGAAACCGGTTACTGCCAACGAACGGTTTAACCTAGAAGAACGAAATTTGGCGAGCCAAGTTGGATTGGTGTACTGATCATTACCTGAAAGTTTCATCAAGACTGGGTGAAAAAGGGTGTGCTGAGATTTCAGGCAACTCGTAGTTTTTTGGAAGCTTGGGAGGCCGTTTCCATGAAAGTGATTCTCGCCAGTCTCTGCTTAGGCCTACATCAACAGCAATCAAACCATAGAGATAGAACTTGAAACTGCTTTATTGTGTCAAGTTTCAAAGAGCTAGCACAAACCGTGTTTGATTTAGAGTTCCAAATACATGTATCCCCATAGGAGAAAACAGAGTGAAACCTCAAAATGAAACCGGTTACTGCCAACGAACGGTTTAACCTAGAAGAACGAAATTTGGCGAGCCAAGTGGGATTGGTGTACTGATCATTACCTGAATGTTTCATCAAGATTGGGTGAAAAAGTGTGTCCTGAGATTTCAGGCAACTCGTAGTTTTTTGGAAGCTTGGCAGGCCCTTTCCATAAAAGTGATTCTCGCCAGTCTTTGCTTAGGGCTACATCAACAGCAAACAAACCATAGAGATAGAACTTGAAACTGCTTTATTGTGTCAAGTTTCAAAGAGCTAGCACAAACCGTGTTGGATTTAGAGTTCCAAATACATGTATCCCTATAGGAGAAAACAGAGTGAAACCTCAAAATGAAACCGGTTACTGCCAATGAACGGTTTAACCTAGAAGAACGAAATTTGGCGAGGCAAGTGGGATTGGTGTACTGATCATTACCAGAAAATTTCATCAAGATTGGGTGAAAAAGTGTGTGCTGAGATTTCGTGCAACTCGTAGTTTTTTGGAAGCTTGGCCGGCTTTTTTCATGAAAGTGATTCTCGCCAGTCTGCTTAGGGCTACATCAACAGCAAACAAACCATAAAGATAGAACTTGAAACTGCTTTATTGTGTCAAGTTTCAAAGAGCTAGCACAAACCGTGTTTGATTTAGAGTTCCAAATACATGTATCCCTATAGGAGAAAACAGAGTGAAACCTCAAAATGAAACCGGTTACTGCCAACGAACCGTTTAACCTAGAAGAACGAAATTTGGCGAGCCAAGTGGGATTGGTGTACTGATCATTACCTGAAAGTTTCATCAAGATTGGGTGAAAAAGGGTGTGCTGAGATTTCAGGCAACTCGTAGTTTTTTGGAAGCTTGGCAGGCCCTTTCCATGAAAGTGATTCTCGCCAGTCTCTGCTTAGGCCTACATCAACAGCAAACAAACCATAGAGATAGAACTTGAAACTGCTTTATTGTGTCAAGTTTCAAAGAGCTAGCACAAACCGTGTTTGATTTAGAGTTCCAAATACATGTATCCCTATAGGAGAAAACAGAGTGAAACCTCAAAATGAAACCGGTTACTGCCAACGAACGGTTTAACCTAGAAGAACGAAATTTGGCGAGCCAAGTGGGATTGGTGTACTGATGATTACCTTAAAGTTTCATCAAGATTGGGTGAAAAAGTGTGTGCTGAGATTTCGGTCAACTCGTAGTTTTTTGGAAGCTTGGCAGGCCCTTTCCATGAAAGTGATTCTCGCCAGTCTCTGCTTAGGGCTACATCAACAGCAAACAAACCATAGAGATAGAACTTGAAACTGCTTTATTGTGTCAAGTTTCAAAGAGCTAGCACAAACCGTGTTTGATTTAGAGTTCCAAATACATGTATCCCTATAGGAGAAAACAGAGTGAAACCTCAAAATGAAACCGGTTACTGCCAACGAACGGTTTAACCTAGAAGAACGAAATTTGGCGAGCCAAGTGGGATTGGTGTACTGATCATTACCAGAAACTTTCATCAAGATTGGGTGAAAAAGTGTGTGCTGAGATTTCAGGCAACTCGTAGTATTTGGAAGCTTGGCAGGCCCTTTCCTTGAAAGTGACTCTCGCCAGTCTCTGCTTAGGGCTACATCAACAGCAAACAAACCATAGAGATAGAACTTGAAACTGCTTTATTGTGTCAAGTTTCAAAGAGCTAGCACAAACCGTGTTTGATTTAGAGTTCCAAATACATGTATGCCTTTAGAAGAAAACAGAGTGAAACCTCAAAATGTAACCGGTTACTGCCAACGAACGGTTTAACCTAGAAGAACGAAATTCAGAGAGCCAAGTGGGATTGGTGTACTGATCATTACCTGACAGTTTCATCAAGATTGGGTGAAAAAGGGTGTGCTGAGATTTCGGGCAACTCGTAGGTTTTTGGAAGCTTGGCAGGCCCTTTCCATGAAAGTGATTCTCGCCAGTCTCTGCTTAGGGCTACATCAACAGCAAACAAACCATAGAGATAGAACTTGAAACTGCTTTATTGTGTCAAGTTTCAAAGAGCTAGCACAAACCGTGTTTGATTTAGAGTTCCAAATACATGTATCCCTATAGGAGAAAACAGAGTGAAACCTCAAAATGAAACCGGTTACTGCCAACGAACGGTTTAACCTAGAAGAACGAAATTTGGCGAGCCAAGTGGGATTGGTTTACTGATCATTACCTGAAAGTTTCATCAAGATTGGGTGAAAAAGGGTGTGCTGAGATTTCAGGCAACTCGTAGTTTTTTGGAAGCTTGGCAGGCCCTTTCCATGAAAGTGATTCTCGCAAGTCTCTGCTTAGGGCTACATCAACAGCAAACAAACCATAGAGATAGAACTTGAAACTGCTTTATTGTGTCAAGTTTCAAAGAGCTAGCACAAACCGTGTTTGATTTAGAGTTCCAAATACATGTATCCCTATAGGAGAAAACAGAGTGAAACCTTAAAATGAAACCGGTTACTGCCAACGAACGGTTTAACCTAGAAGAACGAAATTTGGCAAGCCAAGTGGGATTGGTGTACTGATCATTACGTGAAAGTTTCATCAAGATTGGGTGAAAAAGTGTGTGCTGAGATTTCAGGCAACTCGTAGTTTTTTGGAAGCTTGGCAGGCCCTTTCCATGAAAGTGATTCTCGCCAGTCTCTGCTTAGGGCTACATCAACAGCAAACAAACCATAGAGATAGAACTTGAAACTGCTTTATTGTGTCAAGTTTCAAAGAGCTAGCACAAACCGTGTTTGATTTAGAGTTCCAAATACATGTATCCCTATAGGAGAAAACAGAGTGAAACCTCAAAATGAAACCGGTTACTGCCAACGAACGGTTTAACCTAGAAGAACGAAATTTGGCGAGCCAAGTGGGATTGGTGTACTGATCATTACCTGAAAGTTTCATCAAGATTGGGTGAAAAAGGGTGTGCTGAGATTTCGGGCAACTCGTAGTTTTTTGGAAGCTTGGGAGCCCTTTCCATGAAAGTGATTCTCGCAAGTCTCTGCTTAGGGCTACATCAACAGCAAACAAACCATAGAGATAGAACTTGAAACTGCTTTATTGTGTCAAGTTTCAAAGAGCTAGCACAAACCGTGTTTGATTTAGAGTTCCAAATACATGTATCCCTATAGGAGAAAACAGAGTGAAACCTTAAAATGAAACCGGTTACTGCCAACGAACGGTTTAACCTAGAAGAACGAAATTTGGCGAGCCAAGTGGGATTGGTGTACTGATCATTACCTGAAAGTTTCATCAAGATTCGGTGAAAAAGTGTGTGCTGAGATTTCGGGCAACTCGTAGTTTTTTGGAAGCTTGGCAGGCCCTTTCCATGAAAGTGATTCTCGCCATTCTCTGCTTAGGCCTATATCAACAGCAAACAAACCATAGAGATAGAACTTGAAACTGCTTTATTGTGTCAAGTTTCAAAGAGCTAGCACAAACCGTGTTTGATTTAGAGTTCCAAATACATGTATCCCTATAGTAGAAAACAGAGTGAAACCTCAAAATGAAACCAATTACTGCCAACGAACGGTTTAACCTAGAAGAACGAAATTTGGCGAGCCAAGTGGGATTAATGTACTGATCATTACCTGAAAGTTTCTTCAAGATTGGGTGAAAAAGTGTGTGCTGAGATTTCAGGCAACTCGTAGTTTTTTGAAATCTTGGCAGGCCCTTTCCATGAAAGTGATTCTCGCCAGTCACTG
Organism: Ictidomys tridecemlineatus; assembly: GCF_052094955.1. Lineage (NCBI taxonomy): Eukaryota > Metazoa > Chordata > Mammalia > Rodentia > Sciuridae > Ictidomys > Ictidomys tridecemlineatus. Next base: position 57,923 of record NW_027522747.1, read on the forward strand.
CTTAGGGCTACATCAACAGCAAACAAACCATAGAGATAGAACTTGAAACTGCTTTAGTGTGTCAAGTTTCAAAGAGCTAGCACAAACCGTGTTTGATTTAGAGTTCCAAATACATGTATCCCTATAGGAGAAAACAGAGTGAAACCTCAAAATGAAACCGGTTACTGCCAATGAACGGTTTAACCTAGAAGAACGAAATTTGGCGAGCCAAGTGGGATTGGTGTACTGATCATTACCTGAAAGTTTCATCAAGGTTGAGTGAAAAAGGGTGTGCTGAGATTTCAGGCAACTCGTAGATTTTTGGAAGCTTGGCAGGCCCTTTCCATGAAAGTGATTCTCGCCATTCTCTGCTTAGGGCTACATCAACAGCAAACAAAACATAGAGATAGAACTTGAAACTGCTTTATTGTGTCAAGTTTCAAAGAGCTAGCACAAACCGTGTTTGATTTAGAGTTCCAAATACATGTATCCCTATAGGAGATAACAGAGTGAAACCTCAAAATGAAACCGGTTACTGCCAACGAACGTTTTAACCTAGAAGAACAAAATTTGGCGAGCCAAGTGGGATTGGTGTACTGATCATTACCTGAAAGTTTCATCAAGATTCGGTGAAAAAGTGTTTGCTGAGATTTCAGGCAACTCGTAGTTTTTTGGAAGCTTGGCAGGCTCTTTCCATGAAAGTGATTCTCGGCAGTCTCTGCTTAGGGCTACATCAACAGCAAACAAACCATAGAGATAGAACTTGAAACTGCTTTATTGTGTCAAGTTTCAAAGAGCTAGCACAAACCGTGTTTGATTTAGAGTTCCAAATACATGTATCCCTATAGGAGAAAACAGAGTGAAACCTCAAAATGAAACCGGTTACTGCCAACGAACGGTTTAACCTAGAAGAACGAAATTTGGCGAGCCAAGTGGGATTGGTGTACTGATCATTACCAGAAACTTTCATCAAGTTTGGGTGAAAAAGTGTGTGCTGAGATTTCAGGCAACTCGTAGTATTTGGAAGCTTGGCAGGCCCTTTCCTTGAAAGTGACTCTCGCCAGTCTCTGCTTAGGGCTACATCAACAGCAAACAAACCATAGAGATAGAACTTGAAACTGCTTTATTGTGTCAAGTTTCAAAGAGCTAGCACAAACCGTGTTTGATTTAGAGTTCCAAATACATGTATGCCTATAGAAGAAAACAGAGTGAAACCTCAAAATGTAACCGGTTACTGCCAACGAACGGTTTAACCTAGAAGAACGACATTCGTAGAGCCAAGTGGGATTGGTGTACTGATCATTACCTGAAAGTTTCATCAAGATTGGGTGAAAAAGGGTGTGCTGAGATTTCGGGCAACTCGTAGTTTTTTGGAAGCTTGGCAGGCCCTTTCCATGAAAGTGATTCTCGCCAGTCTCTGCTTAGGGCTACATCAACAGCAAACAAACCATAGAGATAGAACTTGAAACTGCTTTATTGTGTCAAGTTTCAAAGAGCTAGCACAAACCGTGTTTGATTTAGAGTTTCAAATACATGTATCTCTATAGGAGAAAACAGAGTGAAACCTCAAAATGAAACCGGTTACTGCCAACGAACGGTTTAACCTAGAAGAACGAAATTTGGCGAGCCAAGTGGGATTGGTGTACTGATCATTACCTGAAAGTTTCATCAAGATTGGGTGAAAAAGGGTGTGCTGAGATTTCAGGCAACTCGTAGTTTTTTGGAAGCTTGGCAGGCCCTTTCCATGAAAGTGATTCTCGCAAGTCTCTGCTTAGGGCTACATCAACAGCAAACAATCGATAGAGATAGAACTTGAAACTGCTTTATTGTGTCAAGTTTCAAAGAGCTACCACAAACCGTGTTTGATTTAGAGTTCCAAATACATGTATCCCTATAGGAGAAAACAGAGTGAAACCTTAAAATGAAACCGGTTACTGCCAACGAACGGTTTAACCTAGAAGAACGAAATTTGGCGAGCCAAGTGGGATTGGTGTACTGATCATTACCTGAAAGTTTCATCAAGATTGGGTGAAAAAGTGTGTGCTGAGATTTCAGGCAACTCGTAGTTTTTTGGAAGCTTGGCAGGCCCTTTCCATGAAAGTGATTCTCGCCAGTCTCTGCTTAGGGCTACATCAACAGCAAACAAACCATAGAGATAGAACTTGAAACTGCTTTATTGTGTCAAGTTTCAAAGAGCTAGCACAAACCGTGTTTGATTTAGAGTTCCAAATACATGTATCCCTATAGGAGAAAACTGAGTGAAACCTCAAAATGAAACCGGTTACTGCCAACGAACGGTTTAACCTAGAAGAACGAAATTTGGCGAGCCAAGTGGGATTGGTGTACTGATCATTACCTGAAAGTTTCATCAAGATTGGGTGAAAAAGTGTGTGCTGAGATTTCGGGCAACTCGTAGTTTTTTGGAAGCTTGGGAGCCCTTTCCATGAAAGTGATTCTCGCAAGTCTCTGCTTAGGGCTACATCAACAGCAAACAAACCATAGAGATAGAACTTCAAACTGCTTTATTGTGTCAAGTTTCAAAGAGCTAGCACAAACCGTGTTTGATTTAGAGTTCCAATTACATGTATCCCTATAGGAGAAAACAGAGTGAAACCTTAAAATGAAACCGGTTACTGCCAACGAACGGTTTAACCTAGAAGAACGAAATTTGGCAAGCCAAGTGGGATTGGTGTACTGATCATTACCTGAAAGTTTCATCAAGATTGGGTGAAAAAGTGTGTGCTGAGATTTCAGGCAACTCGTAGTTTTTTGGAAGCTTGGCAGGCCCTTTCCATGAAAGTGATTCTCGCCAGTCTCTGCTTAGGGCTACATCAACAGCAAACAAACCATAGAGATAGAACTTGAAACTGCTTTATTGTGTCAAGTTTCAAAGAGCTAGCACAAACAGTGTTTGATTTAGAGTTCCAAATACATGTATCCCTATAGGAGAAAACAGAGTGAAACCTCAAAATAAAACCGGTTACTGCCAACGAACGATTTAACCTAGAAGAACGAAATTTGGCGAGCCAAGTGGGATTGGTGTACTGATCATTACCTGAAAGTTTCATCAAGATTGGGTGAAAAAGTGTGTGCTGAGATTTCGGGCAACTCGTAGTTTTTTGGAAGCTTGGGAGCCCTTTCCATGAAAGTGATTCTCGCCAGTCTCTGCTTAGGGCTACATCAACAGCAAACAAACCATAGAGATAGAACTTGAAACTGCTTTATTGTGTCAAGTTTCAAAGAGCTAGCACAAACCAAGTTTGATTTAGAGTTCCAAATACATGTATCCCTATAGGAGAAAACAGAGTGAAACCTCAAAATGAAACCAATTACTGCCAACGAACGGTTTAACCTAGAAGAACGAAATTTGGGGAGCCAAGTGGGATTGGTGTACTTATCATTACCTGAAAGTTTCATCAAGATTGGGTGAAAAAGTGTGTGCTGAGATTTCAGGCAACTCGTAATTTTTTGAAACGTTGGCAGGCCCTTTCCATGAAAGTGATTCTCGCCAGTCTCTGCTTAGGGCTACATCAACAGCAAACAAACCATAGAGATAGAACTTGAAACTGCTTTATTGTGTCAAGTTTCAAAAAGCTAGCACAAACCGTGTTTGATTTAGAGTTCCAAATACATGTATCCCTATAGGAGAAAACAGAGTGAAACCTCAAAATGAAACCGGTTACTGCCAACGAACGGTTTAACCTAGAAGAACGAAATTTGGCGAGCCAAGTGGGATTGGTGTACTGATCATTACCTGAAAGTTTCATCAAGATTGGGTGAAAAAGTGTGTGCTGAGATTTCAGGCAACTCGTAGTTTTTTGGAAGCTTGGCAGGCCTTTCCATAAAAGTGATTCTCGCCAGTCTTTGCTTAGGGCTACATCAACAGCAAACAAACCATAGAGATAGAACTTGAAACTGCTTTATTGTGTCAAGTTTCAAAGAGCTAGCACAAACCGTGTTTGATTTAGAGTTCCAAATACATGTATCCCTATAGGAGAAAACAGAGTGAAACCTCAAAATGAAACCGGTTACTGCCAACGAACGGTTTAACCTAGAAGAACGAAATTTGGCGAGCCAAGTGGGATTGGTGTACTGATCATTACCAGAAAGTTTCATCAAGATTGGGTGAAAAAGTGTGTGCTGAGATTTTGGGCAACTCGTAGTTTTTTGGAAGCCTGGCAGGCCCTTTTCATGAAAGTGATTCTCGCCAGTCTCTGCTTAGGGCTACATCAACAGAAAACAAACCATAGAGATAGAACTTGAAACTGCTTTATTGTGTCAAGTTTCAAAGAGCTATCACAAACCGTGTTTGATTTAGAGTTCCAAATACATGTATCCCTATAGGAGAAAACAGAGTGAAACCTCAAAATGAAACCGGTTACTGCCAACGAACGGTTTAACCTAGAAGAACGAAATTTGGCGAGCCAAGTGGGATTGGTGTACTGATCATTACCTGAAAGTTTCATCAAGATTGGGTGAAAAAGGGTTTGCTGAGATTTCAGGCAACTCGTAGTTTTTTGGAAGCTTGGCAGGCCCTTTTCATGAAAGTGATTCTCACCAGTCTCTGCTTAGGGCTACATCAACAGCAAACAAACCATAGAGATAGAACTTGAAACTGCTTTATTGTGTCAAGTTTCAAAGAGCTAGCACAAACCGTGTTTTATTTAGAGTTCCAAATACATGTATCCCTATAGGAGAAAACAGAGTGAAACCTCAAAATGAAACCGGTTACTGCCAACGAACGTTTTAACCTAGAAGAACGAAATTTGGCGAGCCAAGTGGTATTGGTGTACTGATCATTACCTGAACGTTTCATCAAGATTCGGTGAAAAAGGGTGTGCTGAGATTTCAGGCAACTCGTAGTTTTTTGGAAGCTTGGCAGGCCCTTTCCATGGAAGTGATTCTCGCCAGTCTCTGCTTAGGGCTACATCAACAGCAAACAAACCATAGAGATAGAACTTGAAACTGCTTTATTGTGTCAAGTTTCAAAGAGCTAGCACAAACCGTGTTTGATTTAGAGTTCCAAATACATGTATCCCTATAGGAGAAAACAGAGTGAAACCTCAAAATGAAACCGGTTACTGCCAACGAACGGTTTAACCTAGAAGTACGAAATTTGGCGAGCCAAGTGGGATTGGTGTACTGATCATTACCTGAAAGTTTCATCAAAATTGGGTGAAAAAGTGTGTGCTGAGATTTCGTGCAACTCGTAGTTTTTTGGAAGCTTGGCAGGCCCTTTCCATGAAAGTGATTCTCGCCAGTCTCTGCTTAGGGCTACATCAACAGCAAACAAACCATAGAGATAGAACTTGAAACTGCTTTATTGTGTCAAGTTTCAAAGAGCTAGCACAAACCGTGTTTGATTTAGAGTTCCAAATACAAGTATACCTATAGGAGAAAACAGAGTGAAACCTCAAAATGAAACCGGTTACTGCCAACGAACGGTTTAACCTAGAAGAACGAAATGTGGCGAGCCAAGTGGGATTGCTGTACTGATCATTACCTGAAAGTTTCATCAAGATTGGGTGAAAAAGGGTGTGCTGAGATTTCAGGCAACTCGTAGTTTTTTGGAAGCTTGGCAGGCCCTTTCCATGAAAGCGATTCTCGCCAGTCTCTGCTTAGGCCTACATCAACAGCAAACAAACCATAGAGATAGAACTTGAAACTGCTTTATTGTGTCAAGTTTCAAAGAGCTAGCACAAACCGTGTTTGATTTAGAGTTCCAAATACATGTATCCCTATAGGAGAAAACAGAGTGAAACCTCAAAATGAAACCGGTTACTGCCAACGAACGGTTTAACCTAGAAGAACGAAATTTGGCGAGCCAAGTGGGATTTGTGTACTGATCATTACCTGAAAGTTTCACCAAGATTGGGTGAAAAGGGGGTGCTGAGATTTCAGGCAACTCGTAGTTTTTTGGAAGCTTGGCAGGCCCTTTCCATGAAAGTGATTCTCGCCAGTCTCTGCTTAGGGCTACATCAACAGCAAGCAAACCATAGAGATAGAACTTGAAACTGCTTTATTGTGTCAAGTTTCAAAGAGCTAGCACAAACCTTGTTTGATTTAGCGTTCCAAATACATGTATCCCTATAGAAGAAAACAGAATGAAACCTCAAAATGAAACCGGTTACTGCCAACGAACTATTTAACCTAGAAAAACGAAATTTGGCGAGCCAAGTGGGATTGGTGTTCTGATCATTACCAGAAAGTTTCATCAAGATTGGGTGAAAAAGTGTGTGCTGAGATTTCGGGCAACTCGTAGTTTTTGGGAAGCTTGGCAGGCCCTTTCCATGTAAGTGATTCTCGCCAGTCTCTGCTTAGGCCTACATCAACAGCAAACAAACCATAGAGATAGAACTTGAAACTCCTTTATTGTGTCAAGTTTCAAAGAGCTAGCACAAACCGTGTTTGATTTAGAGTTCCAAATACATGTATCCCTACAGGAGAAAACAGAGTGAAACCTCAAAATAAAACCGGTTACTGCCAACGAACGTTTTAACCTAGAAGAACGAAATTTGGCGAGCCAAGTGGGATTGGTGTACTGATCATTACCTGAAAGTTTCATCAAGATTCGGTGAAAAAGTGTTTGCTGAGATTTCAGGCAACTCGTAGTTTTTTGGAAGCTTGGCAGGCCCTTTCCATGAAAGTGATTCTCGCCAGTCTCTGCTTAGGGCTACATCAACAGCAAACAAACCATAGAGATAGAACTTGAAACTGCTTTATTCTGTCAAGTTTCAAAGAGCTAGCACAAACCGTGTTTGATTTAGAGTTCCAAATACATGTATCCCTATAGGAGAAAACAGAGTGAAACCTCAAAATGAAACCGGTTACTGCCAACGAACGGTTAAACCTAGAAGAACGAAATTTGGCGAGCCAAGTGGGATTGGAGTACTGATCATTACCAGAAACTTTCATCAAGATTGGGTGAAAAAGTGTGTGCTGAGATTTCAGGCAACTCGTAGTTTTTTGGAAGCTTGGCAGGCCCTTTCCATGAAAGTGACTCTCGCCAGTCTCTGCTTAGGGCTACATCAACAGCAAACAAACCATAGGGATAGAACTTGAAACTGCTTTATTGTGTCAAGTTTCAAAGAGCTACCACAAACCGTGTTTGATTTAGAGTTCCCAATACATGTATCCCTATAGGAGAAAACAGAGTGAAACCTCAAAATGAAACCGGTTACTGCCGACGAACGGTTTAACCTAGAAGAACGAAATTTGGCGAGCCAAGTGGGATTGGTGTACTGATCATTACCTGAAAGTTTCATCAAGATTGGTTGAAAAAGTGTGTGCTGAGATTTCGGGCAACTCGTAGTTTTTTGGAAGCTTGGCAGGCCCTTTCCATGAAAGTGATTCTCGCCAGTCTCTGCTTAGGGCTACATCAACAGCAAACAAACCATAGAGATAGAACTTGAAACTGCTTTATTGTGTCAAGTTTCAAAGAGCTAGCAAAAACCGTGTTTGATTTAGAGTTCCAAATACATGTATCCCTATAGGAGAAAACAGAGTGAAACCTCAAAATGAAACCGGTTACTGCCAACGAACGGTTTAACCTAGAAGAACGAAATTTGGCGAGCCAAGTGGGATTGGTGTACTGATCATTACCTGAAAGTTTCATCAAGATTGGGTGAAAAAGGGTGTGCTGAGATTTCAGGCAACTCGTAGTTTTTTGGAAGCTTGGCAGGCCCTTTCCATGAAAGTGATTCTCGCCAGTCTCTGCTTAGGGCTACATCAACAGCAAACAAACCATAGAGATAGAACTTGAAACTGCTTTATAGTGTCAAGTTTCAAAGAGCTAGCACAAACCGTGTTTGATTTAGAGTTCCAAATACATGTATCCCTATAGGAGAAAACAGAGTGAAACCTCAAAATGAAACCGGTTACTGCCAACGAACGGTTTAACCTAGAAGAACGAAATTTGGCGAGCCAAGTAGGATTGGTGTACTGATCATTACCTGAAAGTTTCATCAAGATTGGGTGAAAAAGGGTGTGCTGAGATTTCAGGCAACTCGTAGTTTTTTGGAAGCTTGGCAGGCCCTTTCCATGAAAGTGATTCTCGCAAGTCTCTGCTTAGGGCTACATCAACAGCAAACAAATCATAGAGATAGAACTTGAAACTGCTTTATTGTGTCAAGTTTCAAAGAGCTAGCACAAACCGTTTTTGATTTAGAGTTCCAAATACATGTATCCCTATAGGAGAAAACATAGTGAAACCTCAAAATGAAACCGGTTACTGCCAACGAACGGTTTAACCTAGAAGAACGAAATTTGGCGAGCCAAGTGGGATTGGTGTACTTATCATTACCTGAAAGTTTCATCAAGATTGGGTGAAATAGGGTGTGCTGAGATTTCGGCAACTCGTAGTTTTTTGGAAGCTTGGCAGGCCCTTTCCATGAAAGTGATTCTCGCCAGTCTCTGCTTAGGGCTACATCAACAGCAAACAAACCATAGAGATAGAACTTGAAACTGCTTTATTGTGTCAAGTTTCAAAGAGCTAGCACAAACCGTGTTTGATTTAGAGTTCCAAATACATGTATCCCTATAGGAGAAAACAGAGTGAAACCTCAAAATGAAACCGGTTACTGCCAACGAACGGTTTAACCTAGAAGAACGAAATTTGGCGAGCCAAGTGGGATTGGTGTACTGATCATTACCTGAAAGTTTCATCAAGATTGGGTGAAAAAGGGTGTGCTGAGATTTCAGGCAACTCGTAGTTTTTTGGAAGCTTGGCAGGCCCTTTCCATGAAAGTGATTCTCGCCAGTCTCTGCTTAGGGCTACATCAACAGCAAACAAACCATAGAGATAGAACTTGAAACTGCTTTATTGTGTCAAGTTTCAAAGAGCTAGCACAAACCGTGTTTGATTTAGAGTTCCCAATACATGTATCCCTATAGGAGAAAACAGAGTGAAACCTCAAAATGAAACCGGTTACTGCCAATGAACGGTTTAACCTAGAAGTACGAAATTTGGAAAGCCAAGTGGGATTGGTGTACTGATCATTACCTGAAAGTTTAATCAAGATTGGGTGAAAAAGTGTGTGCTGAGAATTCAGGCAACTCGTAGTTTTTTGGAAGCTTGGCAGGCCCTTTCCATGAAAGTGATTCTCGCCAGTCTCTGCTTAGGGCTACATCAACAGCAAACAAACCATAGAGATAGAACTTGAAACTGCTTTATTGTGTCAAGTTTCAAAGAGCTAGCACAAACCGTGTTTGATTTAGAGTTCCAAATACATGTATCCCTATAGGAGAAAACAGAGTGAAACCTCAAAATGAAACCGGTTACTGCCAACGAACGGTTTAACCTAGAAGAACGAAACTTAGCGAGCCAAGTCGGATTGGTGTACTGATCATTACCTGAAAGTTTCATCAAGATTGGGTGAAAAAGTGTGTGCTGAGATTTCAGGCAACTCGTAGTTTTTTGGAAGCTTGGCAGGCCCTTTCCATGAAAGTGATTCTCGCCAGTCTCTGCTTAGGGCTACATCAACAGCAAACAAACCATAGAGATAGAACTTGAAACTGCTTTATTGTGTCAAGTTTCAAAGAGCTAGCACAAACCGTGTTTGATTTAGAGTTCCAAATACATGTATCCCTATAGGAGAAAACAGAGTGAAACCTCAAAATGAAACCGGTTACTGCCAACGAACGGTTTAACCTAGAAGAACGAAATTTGGCGAGCCAAGTGGGATTGGTGTACTGATCATTACCTGAAAGTTTCATCAAGATTGGGTGAAAAAGTGTGTGCTGAGATTTCGGGCAACTCGTAGTTTTTTGGAAGCTTGGCAGGCCCTTTCCATGAAAGTGATTCTCGCCAGTCTCTGCTTAGGGCTACATCAACAGCAAACAAACCATAGAGATAGAACTTGAAACTGCTTTATTGTGTCAAGTTTCAAAGAGCTAGCACAAACCGTGTTTGATTTAGAGTTCCAAATACATGTATCCCTATAGGAGAAAACAGAGTGAAACCTCAAAATGAAACCGGTTACTGCCAACGAACGGTTTAACCTAGAAGAACGAAATTTGGTGAGCCAAGTGGGATTGGTGTACTGATCATTACCTGAAAGTTTCATCAAGATTGGGTGAAAAAGGGTGTGCTGAGATTTCAGGCAACTCGTAGTTTTTTGGAAGCTTGGCAGGCCCTTTCCATGAAAGTGATTCTCGCCAGTCTCTGCTTAGGGCTACATCAACAGCAAACAAACCATAGAGATAGAACTTGAAACTGCTTTATTGTGTCAAGTTTCAAAGAGCTAGCACAAACCGTGTTTGATTTAGAGTTCCCAATACATGTATCCCTATAGGAGAAAACAGAGTGAAACCTCAAAATGAAACCGGTTACTGCCAATGAACGGTTTAACCTAGAAGTACGAAATTTGGAAAGCCAAGTGGGATTGGTGTACTGATCATTACCTGAAAGTTTAATCAAGATTGGGTGAAAAAGTGTGTGCTGAGAATTCAGGCAACTCGTAGTTTTTTGGAAGCTTGGCAGGCCCTTTCCATGAAAGTGATTCTCGCCAGTCTCTGCTTAGGGCTACATCAACAGCAAACAAACCATAGAGATAGAACTTGAAACTGCTTTATTGTGTCAAGTTTCAAAGATCTAGCACAAACCGTGTTTGATTTAGAGTTCCAAATACATGTATCCCTATAGGAGAAAACAGAGTGAAACCTCAAAATGAAACCGGTTACTGCCAACGAACGGTTTAACCTAGAAGAACGAAACTTAGCGAGCCAAGTCGGATTGGTGTACTGATCATTACCTGAAAGTTTCATCAAGATTGGGTGAAAAAGTGTGTGCTGAGATTTCAGGCAACTCGTAGTTTTTTGGAAGCTTGGCAGGCCCTTTCCATGAAAGTGATTCTCGCCAGTCTCTGCTTAGGGCTAAATCAACAGCAAACAAACCATAGAGATAGAACTTGAAACTGCTTTATTGTGTCAAGTTTCAAAGAGCTAGCACAAACCGTGTTTGATTTAGAGTTCCAAATACATGTATCCCTATAGGAGAAAACAGAGTGAAACCTCAAATGAAACCGGTTCCTGCCAACGAACGGTTTAACCTAGAAGAACGAAATTTGGCGAGCCAAGTGTGATTGGTGTACTGATCATTACCTGAAAGTTTCATCAAGATTGGGTGAAAAAGTGTGTGCTGAGATTTCGGGCAACTCGTAGGTTTTTGGAAGCTTGGCAGGCCCTTTCCATGAAAGTGATTCTCGCCAGTCTCTGCTTAGGGCTACATCAACAGCAAACAAACCATAGAGATAGAACTTGATACTGGTTTATTGTGTCAAGTTTCAAAGATCTAGCACAAACCGTGTTTGATTTAGAGTTCCAAATACATGTATCCCTATAGGAGAAAACAGAGTGAAACCTCAAAATGAAACCGATTACTGCCAACGAACGGTTTAACCTAGAAGAAAGAAATTTGGCGAGCCAAGTGGGATTGGTGTACTGTTCATTACCTGGAAGTTTCATCAAGATTGGGTGAAAAAGGGTGTGCTGAGATTTCGGGCAACTCGTAGTTTTTTGGAAGCTTGGCAGGCCCTTTCCATGAAAGTGATTCTCGCCAGTCTCTGCTTAGGGCTACATCAACAGCAAACAAACCATAGAGATAGAACTTGAAACTGCTTTATTGTGTCAAGTTTCAAAGAGCTAGCACAAACCGTGTTTGATTTAGAGTTCCAAATACATGTATCCCTATAGGAGAAAACAGAGTGAAACCTCAAAATGAAACCGCTTACTGCCAACGAACGGTTTAACCTAGAAGAACGAAACTTAGCGAGCCAATTCGGATTGGTGTACTGATCATTACCTGAAAGTTTCATCAAGATTGGGTGAAAAAGTGTGTGCTGAGATTTCAGGCAACTCGTAGTTTTTTGGAAGCTTGGCAGGCCCTTTCCATGAAAGTGATTCTCGCCAGTCTCTGCTTAGGGCTACATCAACAGCCAACAAACCATAGAGATAGAACTTGAATCTGCTTTATTGTGTCAAGTTTCAAAGAGCTAGCACAAACCGTGTTTGATTTAGAGTTCCAAATACATGTATCCCTATAGGAGAAAACAGAGTGAAACCTCAAAATGAAACCGGTTACTGCCAACGAACGGTTTAACCTAGAAGAACGAAATTTGGCAAGCCAAGTGGGATTAGTGTACTGATCATTACCTGAAAGTTTCATCAACATTGGGTGAAAAAGGGTGTGCTGAGATTTCAGGGAATTCGTAGTTTTTCAGAAGCTTGGCAGGCCCTTTCCATGAAAGTGATTATCGCCAGTCTCTGCTTAGGGCTACATCAACAGCAAACAAACCAGAGAGATAGAACTTGAAACTGCTTTATAGTGTCAAGTTTCAACGAGCTAGCACAAACCGTGTTTGATTTAGAGTTCCAAATACATGTATCCCTATTGGAGAAAACAGACTGAAACCTCAAAATGAAACCGGTTACTGCCAACGAACGGTTTAACCTAGAAGAACGAAATTTGGCGAGCCAAGTGGGATTGGTGTACTGATCATTACCTGAAAGTTTCATCAAGATTGGCTGAAAAAGGGTGTGCTGAGATTTCAGGCAACTCGTAGTTTTTTGGAAGCTTGGCAGGCCCTTTCCATGAAAGTGATTCTCGCCAGTCTCTGCTTAGGGCTACATCAACAGCAAACAAACCATAGAGATAGAACTTGAAACTGCTTTATTGTGTCAAGTTTCAGAGAGCTAGCACAAACCGTGTTTGATTTAGAGTTCCAAATACATGTATCCCTATAGGAGAAAACAGAGTGAAACCTCAAAATGAAACCGGTTAAAGCCAACGAACGGTTTAACCTAGAAGAACGAAATTTGGCGAGCCAAGTGGGATTGGTGTACTGATCATTACCTGAAAGTTTCATCAAGATTGGGTGAAACAGTGTGTGCTGAGATTTCAGGCAACTCGTAGTTTTTTGGAAGCTTGGCAGGCCCTTTCCATTAAAGTGATTCTCGCCAGTCTCTGCTTAGGGATACATCAACAGCAAACAAACCATAGAGATAGAACTTGAAACTGCTTTATTGTGTCAAGTTTCAAAGAGCTAGCACAAACCGTGTTTGATTTAGAGTTCCAAATACATGTATCCCTATAGGAGAAAACAGAGTGAAACCTCAAAATGAAACCGGTTACTGCCAACGAACGGTTTAACCTAGAAGAACGAAATTTGGCGAGCCAAGTGGGATTGGTGTACTGATCATTACCTGAAAGTTTCATCAACATTGGGTGAAAAAGGGTGTGCTGAGATTTCAGGCAACTCATAGTTTTTGGAAGCTTGGCAGGCCCTTTCCATGAAAGTGATTCTCGCCTGTCTCTGCTTAGGGCAACATCAACAGCAAACAAACCATAGAGATAGAACTTGAAACTGCTTTATTGTGTCAAGTTTCAAAGAGCTAGCACAAACCGTGTTTGATTTAGAGTTCCAAATACATGTATCCCTATAGGAGAAAACAGAGTGAAACCTCAAAATGAAACCGGTTACTGCCAATGAACGGTTTAACCTAGAAGAACGAAAATTGGTGAGCCAAGTGGGATTGGTGTACTGATCATTACCTGAAAGTTTCATCAAGATTGGGTGAAAAAGGGTGTGCTGAGATTTCGGTCAACTCGTAGTTTTTTGGAAGCTTGGCAGGCCCTTTCCATGAAAGTGATTCTCGCCAGTCTCTGCTTAGGGCTACATCAACAGCAAACAAACAATAGAGATAGAACTTGAAACTGCTTTATTGTGTCAAGTTTCAAAGAGCTAGCACAAACCGTGTTTGATTTAGAGTTCCAAATACATGTATCCCTATAGGAGAAAACAGAGTGAAACCTCAAAATGAAACCGGTTACTGCCAACGAACGGTTTAACCTAGAAGAACGAAATTTGGCGAGCCAAGTGGGATTGGTGTACTGATCATTACCTGAAAGTTTCATCAAGATTGGGTGAAAAAGTGTGTGCTGAGATTTCAGGCAACTCGTAGTTTTTTGGAAGCTTGGCAGGCCCTTTCCATGAAAGTGATTCTCGCCAGTCTCTGCTTAGGGCTACATCAACAGCAAACAAACCATAGAGATAGAACTTGAAACTGCTTTATTGTGTCAAGTTTCAAAGAGCTAGCACAAACCGTGTTTGATTTAGAGTTCCAAATACATGTATCCCTATAGGAGAAAACAGAGTGAAACCTCAAAATGAAACCGGTTACTGCCAACGAACGGTTTAACCTAGAAGAACGAAATTTGGCGAGCCAAGTGGGATTGGTGTACTGATCATTACCTGAAAGTTTCATCAAGATTGGGTGAAAAAGGGTGTGCTGAGATTTCAGGCAACTCGTAGTTTTTTGGAAGCTTGGCAGGCCCTTTCCATGAAAGTGATTCTCGCCAGTCTCTGCTTAGGGCTACATCAACAGCAAACAAACCATAGAGATAGAACTTGATACTGGTTTATTGTGTCAAGTTTCAAAGAGCTAGCACAAACCGTGTTTGATTTAGAGTTCCAAATACATGTATCCCTACAGGAGAAAACAGAGTGAAACCTCAAAATGAAACCGATTACTGCCAACGAACGGTTTAACCTAGAAGAACGAAATTTGGCGAGCCAAGTGGGATTGGTGTACTGATCATTACCTGAAAGTTTCATCAAGATTGGGTGAAATAGGGTGTGCTGAGATTTCAAGCAACTCGTAGTTTTTTGGAATCTTGGCAGGCCCTTTCCATGAAAGTGATTCTCGCCAGTCTCTGCTTAGGGCTACATCAACAGCAAAAAAACCATAGAGATAGAACTTGAAACTCTTTATTGTGTCAAGTTTCAAAGAGCTAGCACAAACCGTGTTTGATTTAGAGTTCCCAATACATGTATCCCTATAGGAGAAAACAGAGTGAAACCTCAAAATGAAACTGGTTACTGCCAATGAACGGTTTAACCTAGAAGTACGAAATTTGGCGAGCCAAGTGGGATTGGTGTACTGATCATTACCTAAAAGTTTAATCAAGATTGGGTGAAAAAGTGTGTGCTGAGATTTCAGGCAACTCGTAGTTTTTTGGAAGCTTGGCAGGCCATTTCCATGAAAGTGATTCTCGCCAGTCTCTGCTTAGGGCTACATCAACAGCAAACAAACCATAGAGATAGAACTTGAAACTGCTTTATTGTGTCAAGTTTCAAAGATCTAGCACAAACCGTGTTTGATTTAGAGTTCCAAATACATGTATCCCTATAGGATAAAACAGAGTGAAACCTCAAAATGAAACCGGTTACTGCCAACGAACGGTTTAACCTAGAAGAACGAAACTTAGCGAGCCAAGTCGGATTGGTGTACTGATCATTACCTGAAAGTTTCATCAAGATTGGGTGAATGAGGGTGTGCTGAGATTTCAGGGAACTGGTAGTTTTTTGGAAGCTTGGCAGGCCCTTTCCATGAAAGTGATTCTCGCCAGTCTCTGCTTAGGGCTACATCAACAGCCAACAAACCATAGAGATAGAACTTGAATCTGCTTTATTGTGTCAAGTTTCAAAGAGCTAGCACAAACCGTGTTTGATTTAGAGTTCCAAATACATGTATCCCTATAGGAGAAAACAGAGTGAAACCTCAAAATGAAACCGGTTACTGCCAACGAACGGTTTAACCTAGAAGAACGAAATTTGGCAAGCCAAGTGGGATTGGTGTACTGATCATTACCTGAAAGTTTCATCAACATTGGGTGAAAAAGGGTGTGCTGAGATTTCAGGGAATTCGTAGTTTTTTGGAAGCTTGGCAGGCCCTTTCCATGAAAGTGATTCTCGCCAGTCTCTGCTTAGGGCTACATCAACAGCAAACAAACCATAGAGATAGAACTTGAAACTGCTTTATAGTGTCACGTTTCAACGAGCTAGCACAAACCGTGTTTGATTTAGAGTTCCAAATACATGTATCCCTATTGGAGAAAACAGAGTGAAACCTCAAAATGAAACCGGTTACTGCCAACGAACGGTTTAACCTAGAAGAACGAAATTTGGCGAGCCAAGTGGGATTGGTGTACTGATCATTACCTGAAAGTTTCATCAAGATTGGGTGAAAAAGGGTGTGCTGAGATTTCAGGCAACTCGTAGTTTTTTGAAAGCTTGGCAGGCCCTTTCCATGAAAGTGATTCTCGCCAGTCTCTGCTTAGGGCTACATCAACAGCAAACAAACCATAGAGATAGAACTTGAAACTGCTTTATTGTGTCAAGTTTCAAAGAGCTAGCACAAACCGTGTTTGATTTAGAGTTCCAAATACATGTATCCCTATAGGAGAAAACAGAGTGAAACCTCAAAATGAAACCGGTTACTGCCAACGAACAGTTTAACCTAGATGAACGAAATTTGGCGAGCCAAGTGGGATTGGTGTACTGATCATTACCTGAAAGTTTCATCAAGATTGGGTGAAAAAGTGTGTGCTGAGATTTCAGGCAACTCGTAGTTTTTTGGAAGCTTGGCAGGCCCTTTCCATGAAAGTGATTCTCGCCAGTCTCTGCTTAGGGCAATATCAACAGCAAACAAACCATAGAGATAGAACTTGAAACTGCTTTATTGTGTCAAGTTTCAAAGAGCTAGCCCAAACCGTGTTTGATTTAGAGTTCCAAATACATGTATCGCTATAGGAGAAAACAGAGTGAAACCTCAAAATGAAACCGGTTACTGCCAACGAACGGTTTAACCTAGAAGAACGAAATTTGGCGAGCCAAGTGGGATTGGTGTACTGATCATTACCTGAAAGTTTCATCAAGATTGGGTGAAAAAGTGTGTGCTGAGATTTCAGGGAACTCGTAGTTTTTAGGAAGTTTGGCAGGCCCTTTCCATGAAAGTGATTCTCGCCAGTCTCTGCTTAGGGCTACATCAACAGCAAACAAACCATAGAGATAGAACTTGAAACTGCTTTATTGTGTCAAGTTTCAAAGAGCTAGCACAAACCGTGTTTGATTTAGAGTTCCAAATACATGTATCCCTATAGGAGAAAACAGAGTGAAACCTCAAAATGAAACCGGTTACTGCCAACGAACAGTTTAACCTAGAAGAACGAAATTTGGCGAGCCAAGTGAAATTGGTGTACTGATCATTACCTGAAAGTTTCATCAACATTGGGTGAAAAAGGGTGTGCTGAGATTTCTGGCAACTCGTAGTTTTATGGAAGCTTGGCAGGCCCTTTCCATGAAAGTGATTCTCGCCAGTCTCTGCTTAGGGCTACATCAACAGCAAACAAACCATAGAGATAGAACTTGAAACAGCTTTATTGTGTCAAGTTTCAAAGAGCTAGCACAAACCGTGTTTGATTTAGAGTTCCAAATACATGTATCCCTATAGGAGAAAACAGAGTGAAACCTCAAAATGAAACCGGTTACTGCCAACGAACGGTTTAACCTAGAAGAACGAAATTTGGCGAGCCAAGTGGGATTGGTGTACTGATCATTACCTGAAAGTTTCATCAAGATTGGGTGAAACAGTGTGTGCTGATATTTCAGGCAACTCGTAGTTTTTTGGAAGCTTGGCAGGCCCTTTCCATGAAAGTGATTCTCGCCAGTCTCTGCTTAGGGCTACATCAACAGCAAACAAACCATAGAGATAGAACTTGAAACTGCTTTATTGTGTCCAGTTTCAAAGAGCTAGCACAAACCTTGTTTGATTTAGAGTTCCAAATACATGTATCCCTATAGGAGAAAACAGAGTGAAACCTCAAAATGAAACCGGTTACTGCCAACGAACGGTTTAACCTAGAAGAACGAAATTTGGCGAGCCAAGTGGGATTGGTGTACTGATCATTACCTGAAAGTTTCATCAAGATTGGGTGAAAAAGTGTGTGCTGAGATTTCGGTCAACTCTTAGTTTTTTAGAAGCTTGGCAGGCCCTTTCCATGAAAGTGATTCTCGCCAGTCTCTGCTTAGGGATACATCAACAGCAAACAAACCATAGAGATAGAACTTGAAACTGCTTTATTGTGTCAAGTTTCAAAGAGCTAGCACAAACCGTGTTTGATTTAGAGTTCCAAATACATGTATCCCTATAGGAGAAAACAGAGTGAAACCTCAAAATGAAACCGGTTACTGCCAACGAACGGTTTAACCTAGAAGAACGAAATTTGGCGAGCCAAGTGGGATTGGTGTACTGATCATTACCTGAAAGTTTCATCAAGATTGGGTGAAAAAGTGTGTGCTGAGATTTCAGGCAACTCGTAGTTTGTTGGAAGCTTGGCAGGCCATTTCCATGAAAGTGATTCTCGCCAGTCTCTGCTTTGGGCTACATCAACAGCAAACAAACCATAGAGATAGAACTTGAAACTGCTTTATTGTGTCAAGTTTCAAAGAGCTAGCACAAACCGTGTTTGATTTAGAGTTCCAAATACATGTATCCCTATAGGAGAAAACAGAGTGAAACCTCAAAATGAAACCGGTTACTGCCAACGAACAGTTTAACCTAGATGAACGAAATTTGGCGAGCCAAGTGGGATTGGTGTACTGATCATTACCTGAAAGTTTCATCAAGATTGGGTGAAAAAGTGTGTGCTGAGATTTCAGGCAACTCGTAGTTTTTTGGAAGCTTGGCAGGCCCTTTCCATGAAAGTGATTCTCGCCAGTCTCTGCTTAGGGCTACATCAACAGCAAACAAACCATAGAGATAGAACTTGAAACTGCTTTATTGTGTCAAGTTTCAAAGAGCTAGCACAAACCGTTTTTGATTTAGAGTTCCAAATACATGTATCCCTATAGGAGAAAACAGAGTGAAACCTCAAAATGAAACCGGTTACTGCCAACGAACGGTTTAACCTAGAAGACCGAAATTTGGCGAGCCAAGTGGGATTGGTGTACTGATCATTACCTGAAAGTTTCATCAACATTGGGTGAAAAAGGGTGTGCTGAGATTTCTGGCAACTCGTAGTTTTATGGAAGCTTGGCAGGCCCTTTCCATGAAAGTGATTCTCACCAGTCTCTGCTTAGGGCTACATCAACAGCAAACAAACCATAGAGATAGAACTTGAAACTGCTTTATTGTGTCAAGTTTCAAAGAGCTAGCACAAACCGTGTTTGATTTAGAGTTCCAAATACATGTATCCCTATAGGAAAAACAGAGTGAAACCTCAAAATGAAACCGGATACTGCCAACGAACGGTTTAACCTAGAGGAACGAAATTTGGCAAGCCAAGTGGGATTGGTGTACTGATCATTACCTGAAAGTTTCATCAAGATTGGGTGAAAAAGGGTGTGCTGAGATTTCAGGTAACACGTAGTTTTTTGGAAGCTTGGCAGGCCCTTTCCATGAAAGTGATTCTCGCCTGTCTCTGCTTAGGGCTACATCAACAGCAAACAAACCATTGAGATAGAACTTGAAACTGCTTTATTGTGTCAAGTTTCAAAGAGCTAGCACAAAACGTGTTTGATTTAGAGTTCCAAATACATGTATCCCTATAGGAGAAAACAGAGTGAAACCTCAAAATGAAACCGGATACTGCCAACGAACGGTTTAACCTAGAGGAACGAAATTTGGCAAGCCAAGTGGGATTGGTGTACTGATCATTACCTGAAAGTTTCATCAAGATTGGGTGAAAAAGGGTGTGCTGAGATTTCAGGTAACTCGTAGTTTTTTGGAAGCTTGGCAGGCCCTTTCCATGAAAGTGATTCTCGCCTGTCTCTGCTTAGGGCTACATCAACAGCAAACAAACCATTGAGATAGAACTTGAAACTGCTTTATTGTGTCAAGTTTCAAAGAGCTAGCACAAAACGTGTTTGATTTAGAGTTCCAAATACTTGTATCCCTATAGGAGAAAACAGAGTGAAACCTCAAAATGAAACCGGTTACTGCCAACGAACGGTTTAACCTAGAAGAACGAAATTTGGCAAGCCAAGTTGGATTGGTGTACTGATCATTACCTGAAAGTTTCATCAAGATTGGGTGAAATAGGGTGTGCTGAGATTTCAGGCAACTCGTAGTTTTTTGGAATCTTGGCAGGCCCTTTCCATGAAAGTGATTCTCGCCAGTCTCTGCTTAGGGCTACATCAACAGCAAACAAACCGTAGAGATAGAACTTGAAACTGCTTTATTGTGTCAAGTTTCAAAGAGCTAGCACAAACCGTGTTTGATTTAGAGTTCCAAATACATGTATCCCTATAGGAGAATACAGAGTGAAACCTCAAAATGAAATTGGTTACTGCCAACGAACGGTTTAACCTAGAAGAACGAAATTTGGCGAGCCAAGTGGGATTTGTGTACTAATCATTACCTGAAAGTTTCATCAAAATTGGGTGAAAAAGTGTGTGCTGAGATTTCGGGCAACTCATAGTTTTTAGGAAGCTTGGCAGGCCCTTTCCATGAAAGTGATTCTCGCCTGTCTCTGATTAGGGCTACAACGACAGCAAACAAACCATAGAGATAGAACTTGAAACTGCTTTATTGTGTCAAGTTTCAAAGAGCTAGCACAAACCGTGTTTGATTTAGAGTTCCAAATACATGTATCCCTATAGGAGAAAACAGAGTGAAACCTCAAAATGAAACCGGTTACTGCCAACGAACGGTTTAACCCAGAAGAACGAAATTTGGCGAGCCAAGTGGGATTGGTGTACTGATCATTACCTGAAAGTTTCATCAAGATTGGGTGAAAAAGTGTGTGCTGAGATTTCGTTCAACTCTTAGTTTTTTAGAAGCTTGGCAGGCCCTTTCCATGAAAGTGATTCTCGCCAGTCTCTGCTTAGGGATACATCAACAGCAAACAAACCATAGAGATAGAACTTGAAACTGCTTTATTGTGTCAAGTTTCAAAGAGCTAGCACAAACCGTGTTTGATTTAGAGTTCCAAATACATGTATCCCTATAGGAGAAAACAGAGTGAAACCTCAAAATGAAACCGGTTACTGCCAACGAACGGTTTAACCTAGAAGTACGAAATTTGGCGAGCCAAGTGGGATTGGTGTACTGATCATTACCTGAAAGTTTCATCAAGATTGGGTGAAAAAGTGTGTGCTGAGATTTCAGGCAACTCGTAGTTTGTTGGAAGCTTGGCAGGCCATTTCCATGAAAGTGATTCTCGCCAGTCTCTGCTTTGGGCTACATCAACAGCAAACAAACCATAGAGATAGAACTTGAAACTGCTTTATTGTGTCAAGTTTCAAAGAGCTAGCACAAACCGTGTTTGATTTAGAGTTCCAAATACATGTATCCCTATAGGAGAAAACAGAGTGAAACCTCAAAATGAAACCGGTTACTGCCAACGAACAGTTTAACCTAGATGAACGAAATTTGGTGAGCCAAGTGGGATTGGTGTACTGATCATTACCTGAAAGTTTCATCAAGATTGGGTGAAAAAGTGTGTGCTGAGATTTCAGGCAACTCGTAGTTTTTTGGAAGCTTGGCAGGCCCTTTCCATGAAAGTGATTCTCGCCAGTCTCTGCTTAGGGCTACATCAACAGCAAACAAACCATAGAGATAGAACTTGAAACTGCTTTATATTGTCAAGTTTCAAAGAGCTAGCACAAACCGTTTTTGATTTAGAGTTCCAAATACATGTATCCCTATAGGAGAAAACAGTGTGAAACCTCAAAATGAAACCGGTTACTGCCAACGAACGGTTTAACCTAGAAGACCGAAATTTGGCGAGCCAAGTGGGATTGGTGTACTGATCATTACCTGAAAGTTTCATCAAGATTGGGTGAAAAAGGGTGTGCTGAGATTTCAGGCAACTCGTAGTTTTTTGGAAGCTTGACAGGCCCTTTCCATGAAAGTGATTCTCGCCAGTCTCTGCTTAGGGCAATATCAACAGCAAACAAACCATAGAGATAGAACTTGAAACTGCTTTATTGTGTCAAGTTTCAAAGAGCTAGCCCAAACCGTGTTTGATTTAGAGTTCCAAATACATGTATCGCTATAGGAGAAAACAGAGTGAAACCTCAAAATGAAACCGGTTACTGCCAACGAACGGTTTAACCTAGAAGAACGAAATTTGGCGAGCCAAGTGGGATTGGTGTACTGATCATTACCTGAAAGTTTCATCAAGATTGGGTGAAAAAGTGTGTGCTGAGATTTCAGGGAACTCGTAGTTTTTAGGAAGCTTGGCAGGCCTTTCCATGAAAGTGATTCTCGCCTGTCTCTGCTTAGGGCTACATCAACAGCAAACAAACCATAGAGATAGAACTTGAAACTGCTTTATTGTGTCAAGTTTCAAAGAGCTAGCACAAACCGTGTTTGATTTAGAGTTCCAAATACATGTATCCCTATAGGAGAAAACAGAGTGAAACCTCAAAATGAAACCGGTTACTGCCAACGAACAGTTTAACCTAGAAGAACGAAATTTGGCGAGCCAAGTGAAATTGGTGTACTGATCATTACCTGAAAGTTTCATCAACATTGGGTGAAAAAGGGTGTGCTGAGATTTCTGGCAACTCGTAGTTTTATGGAAGCTTGGCAGGCCCTTTCCATGAAAGTGATTCTCGCCAGTCTCTGCTTAGGGCTACATCAACAGCAAACAAACCATAGAGATAGAACTTGAAACAGCTTTATTGTGTCAAGTTTCAAAGAGCTAGCACAAACCGTGTTTGATTTAGAGTTCCAAATACATGTATCCCTATAGGAGAAAACAGAGTGAAACCTCAAAATGAAACCGGATACTGCCAACGAACGGTTTAACCTAGAGGAACGATATTTGGCAAGCCAAGTGGGATTGGTGTACTGATCATTACCTGAAAGTTTCATCAAGATTGGGTGAAAAAGGGTGTGCTGAGATTTCAGGTAACTCGTAGTTTTTTGGAAGCTTGGCAGGCCCTTTCCATGAAAGTGATTCTCGCCTGTCTCTGCTTAGGGCTACATCAACAGCAAACAAACCATTGAGATAGAACTTGAAACTGCTTTATTGTGTCAAGTTTCAAAGAGCTAGCACAAAACGTGTTTGATTTAGAGTTCCAAATACTTGTATCCCTATAGGAGAAAACAGAGTGAAACCTCAAAATGAAACCGGTTACTGCCAACGAACGGTTTAACCTAGAAGAACGAAATTTGGCAAGCCAAGTTGGATTGGTGTACTGATCATTACCTGAAAGTTTCATCAAGATTGGGTGAAATAGGGTGTGCTGAGATTTCAGGCAACTCGTAGTTTTTTGGAATCTTGGCAGGCCCTTTCCATGAAAGTGATTCTCGCCAGTCTCTGCTTAGGGCTACATCAACAGCAAACAAACCATAGAGATAGAACTTGAAACTGCTTTATTGTGTCAAGTTTCAAAGAGCTAGCACAAACCGTGTTTGATTTAGAGTTCCAAATACATGTATCCCTATAGGAGAAAACAGAGTGAAACCTCAAAATGAAATTGGTTACTGCCAACGAACGGTTTAACCTAGAAGAACGAAATTTGGCGAGCCAAGTGGGATTGGTGTACTAATCATTACCTGAAAGTTTCATCAAAATTGGGTGAAAAAGTGTGTGCTGAGATTTCGGGCAACTCGTAGTTTTTAGGAAGCTTGGCAGGCCCTTTCCATGAAAGTGATTCTCGCCTGTCTCTGATTAGGGCTACATCGACAGCAAACAAACCATAGAGATAGGACTTGAAACTGCTTTATTGTGTCAAGTTTCAAAGAGCTAGCACAAACCGTGTTTGATTTAGAGTTCCAAATACATGTATCCCTATAGGAGAAAACAGAGTGAAACCTCAAAATGAAACCGGTTACTGCCAACGAACAGTTTAACCTAGAAGAAGAAATTTGGAGAGCCAAGTGAAATTGGTGTACTGATCATTACCTGAAAGTTTCATCAACATTGGGTGAAAAAGGGTGTGCTGAGATTT